>NC_057940.1:41535249-41837461 GCF_018555375.3 Anguilla rostrata | reverse complement strand
GGGGAACTGACGCTGCGCACGCGACATTCTGCACGGAGACGCCCAGCGCCGCGTTTAACGGGAGCTGGCGTTCGGGCCGGCGGGTTGTTTGTCAGAAACGGTGCCGTAAATGTGTGCTGTCTAAACCCAGGCGCTAAATGCCGCGCGTGCCGATCCCCCCCCACCTTCACTCTAGGGGCCGGCGTCAAAAAGAGGGCTTCTGTTTCGGGTCCGGCGTCTTTCAAACTTGCTGAAAGGAAACGGGTGTTTGGGGTTTTTCGGGTGAAAACACTGTGAAATGACAGAACAAGGCATGGAAATGTTACTCTTCACGAGGTGCGAGTTTAAAGGGTCACAGTCACATGCTTGTTTGTGATGCGGTGTGATGATGTTCTCGTTTTGCGGGAGCTGTGAGCCGCGTGAGGCGTGCGGGGCCCTCTGTGCGTTTCTCTGCCTGATCCCGCTCAGATCGCCGCTTTCCTTAACGTCTCCTCTCCAGCCAGAGCCACGCCCTGACCGTCCGGCGGCTGCGCTGGAGGCCGAGGGGCGGCCGGGCCGGGCACGGGGACGAGGACGGGGACGAGCCGTGCGGCTGGGTCCAGCTGGCCAGCGCCGGGGCCGACCACGCCGTCAAAGTGTTCAACGTGGACAGGCTGGCTCTGTAGCGCCCCCCCCCCCCCTCCTGGCCGTCTGCTCGGCGGGACCGCCTGCGCTCGGAGCCGAGGTTGGGGTGCGGGCCGCCGAGTTTCAGGACTTCACCGCGGACGACGGCAGAAGGCTGCGGCACACAGCTGTCTGAAGACATTTCGATACTTTTGATAGGACTGACGGGAAACACCTCCAATGGAACGCCATTAGATGTTAGTCGTTTTTTATTCGCCGTATCAACGCCCTTAATTTAAGACTCGGGCGACAAGTTGCCCCAAAAGCCGCTTGTTATTTTTCTTTTCAAAGACAAAGGACTCTGAATGGGAGCTCTTCAGGAGCAGGTCCTCCCAGCCCTGTCTGTTGCGTATCTCTCCATCCGTTTTTATATGTCGAATGTAATAAAGTATGTTGTATTTATCTGCAACAGAAATAAGCCTGTTTTTATTTGAGTACAGTGGACCAGCGTCTTACAAGTCTTCTTAAGCCTGGTATCGAATAACTTCAGCTCCACAGAGGGGTATGCAGTTGCCCAAAGGGTTGACCATAGAGGGAGGGGTTTTTATTCTGAAGTGATGGAAAGTTCTGGAATGTGCTTTGATCTCGGCAGATGTTGTCTGTGCTCTTCTACGTTCCAAGGACATTGCAGTGATGGGACTCGCCGGCACACAAATCTAATTAGTTATTACTTTAAGATGCCGCGTGAAAAGCGTTCTAATAAAAGCCGCCTCTCGGCTGCGTACTTTAGACGTGCAATGCTATTTTCAAGTAGAAAGTGTGGTGCAAGCTGAAGGTGTAATGAAAAATGTGGCTGTATGAGGAAGCTGTAACCTTGCATTAAATGTAGATACTTTCATGGAAAAGAATGACATCGACCAAGTCATTACACAATATGGAGTCCCTCAGAACCACAGAACTTCTTCCAGGCATAGTTTAGAGGATTTAAGTAATAAACCTTCCAAGACTTGCTAACAATTGTGTAATTTAACTTTTTTGCTGTCCAAATAGGCCCTTTTACTTCAGGGATGCTCAATGTTTTAGTTTCCTTGTGTATCGTATGCCCATGCAAAATGTCTTTAGAGTTTTTCCCCACTTACTGTACTACACTGAAAGGAAAAGCCTGAACACAAACTAGTCTTGTGAAGGGGAGCAGGTTATTGCTGCATGGCAGGCTCTGGCTCTGTTGGGCTGTTTCGGTTGTTCTGTTTTGGCGGCCCGCGGGTTAGCGCACGTGAGCCAGGCAGGCGCGCGCGCGTGTGGAGAGCAGGCCTCTCGTCTCTCCTCGCGCTCCCCTGTTAGCGTGCTCCCGTGTTAGCGTCTCAAGGACAAGCCTTTCCGTTCGGCTCGCGTTCAGCGGCGCGAGTTATGACCGCGCAGCTGCCGTAAATCAGGGGGGGATTGCGAATGGCTGCCGCGGACGCCTGGCATGTATACGGCCGCGTTTCGCGCGGCTATCGGGTGGGCGTTTGCAGCTGTGCGCCGCGCGAGGGAACGCAGTCCGCATGTCAATTTGGAAACGTCGAGCTCCGGTCGTTTCGGTGCCGCTCGCGAACGTCTCGCGCGCGAGGCCGACGACAGATAAAATGCCTGCGTCCATTTCTGCCGCTCTCTAATTACCTTATCTTAAAAAAGAGGCTTTATGGTCATTCAGACACATGTGGTACCCGTCTGTCAGAAATTATACCAGCGGTGTTGGCCTGCAGCACATTGACCTGAATCATTGACTTGAGCGTCCTGCTCCTCCTCGAGCTGTATGCGTGGGCATGCTTGACCGGCAGCGGCGTCGACTGACGCCGTCTCACCCTCTCAACCTCGTCCCGTTTCCTTCGACCCTGTTCTCTGCACAGTAGCCGTACATCTCCATCAGCACAGGCGTCACATCGGGGTTCTCTAAGATGGCTGGAGATTCCAGCTCCGCTGGATTTGATTAGGGGGAGACACGGCCTTCTCTTCCTGGGCCCGTGTCTTGATTACCCTTCTCCCTCCGAAGGTCAGAGGCTCTTGCCTTGTTTAAACCCAGCTTTCTCCTGGGTGTGATTGGACCAGTGTCCCCGCACTTGTGACCGCAGTGATACCTCAGCTTGATTCTAATGACTTTACATAACTGACGAAATAACATGAGAAATTAGCTGTTCTGTTAGGCGCTACAGCAGGGATGTGACTGTATGACTGTGACTGTCCTGTCGTATCGTGCCTTCTGTCTTGGAGTTGAAGACTGAGCCGTCTATGGAGGGTGCTTACTCTGCTGACTGTCGAAACTCACCTTACTCAGTCAGTGTCACTCATCCCATTCGTGCTTACTCATCTCAGTGATGCGTTTTATAAGCATTGGTCGCTAAATGGATTTGTTTGTTTTTTAAAGTGCACTTCTAATGCACTACTGTTTTCTCATGTTTTAGTGGGTGTCACTGCTTTCTAATTCCGTATTAATGTATGCCAGTAATGTGCATTTGTGCCATCTAATGGTAAAAAAAGCACTACCATTACATCGTGGGGAGCTAGTTTGCATGAGGGCCTAGCTTGTTGTGCAGACGTCTATTACACATGATTTCACGAAGGTACCAGGCAAGGGAGCTTATAATGCATTGAAACAATAAAATTGCTCTGATGTGGTCTTTGCATCAGTGTAAATTAACACACGTGTGCATGCGTGCGTGTGTGTAAATTGGTATTAACATGTGTGCATGCGTGCGTGTGTGTAAATTGGTATTAACACGTGTGCATGTGCGTGTGTGTGTGTAAATTGGTTTTGTGCAATATTAACCTTCTTGTTTTTGAAAACGGGACCATTGATTTTGGGGGAAACTCCGTGGACAGTGAAACCTGTCTGGCAGCTGACAGGATCACTGTGTAGTTCAGCTGATTTCACTAACCCCTCCCCACCAACCCTTACGGACAAGTCTGTAGTCCAAATACCACCTCCTCATTGCAGCCTCTGGCATCGTTCTTCCTCTGTCTCGCAGTCTTGTTAAATATTTGAAAGTGTAAAGAGAGGACTGAGTTTGCCTGCTATGAAGTTTCTTTCCTCAAAAGCCTGTTCCCTCATCTTTCATTATGAATTGTCTTCAGCACATACTGTACAACTGCTCAGTGTGACAGACTTATATACATGTAGACCTTGGATGCAACAATATTTACAACTCACACTAAAGCCCAAATGAGAAGTTCCTTTACTCAGTGACTATCATCTGTTTAAAGCTCAAAATCACAGTAAAAAAAAAAAAAAGAATTACCCCAAAAAAATAAAAACATTGAAACTTTTTCTTCAGTATTTTATTAGTAAAAACATATTTTTCAGGGGTGGGGAGAATTTATTAAAAATCGATCTCATGCAGTTTCAGGGTACAAGAAAATGAAATGTATGCGTTTTTGCTGTTGTGATTTTTTTGAACAATTCCACTCCATTATTGAAAGCTCCCGTGTGTGCACACAAACATTTGGAACACAGGTGGGGCACAGCCTCCTCCAGAATATACATTTCCTTTTATTAAAAAAAAAAAAAGAAAGGAAAAGAAAAAAATGAAAGGAAATATAAAATTAAAATATCCAAACCATCTCTGTGAAGGGCACTCGCTTGCCAAGAGTAAAAAAAAGGAAAGGAGGAAAAATAAAGGGGGGTAAGGGGAGAGAGAAAAAAAAAACTAAGATGGAATAGCAAATAGCTGCATATTATAAATGTATTAAACTGCACACAGTCATAATTCACTGACAGGCAACAGACATACACACTCACCTCCAACAATCCTATCATTTTTAGATTTAATAATTCATATTTTTCTTGCTATATTAGAATAATACTTCTAGAGAGAAATGTGTGTATACATTATATACAGGAATTGTCCATTCTGCGGGGAGATGACATGGCGTTGTTCATTGTTACTGAGTGGAACCAGGCAAAAGAAGGTGGACAGAGCGGACTCGTTTAGGAACTGCAGAAGGCGGTTTTGGATTCTGAATCCGCAACGGCGGGCGCGATTCTCCATCTCCCGTAAGTATCGCGAACGGAGTCCCTCGTGCGAAAACGTTAGCGCGCAACATCCTTCAGCTACGCAGGACAATTACAGTGGAGTTTCAGCTGTCCTCACAGAAAACAAAGCTCTCCTGCCCTTACATCGTACAAGCAACAGGGTTGAATTTTTAGATCTCATTTCTGGTACAACATACACATTCTCAACGTTAAAGGCGAAGTGTCAGCTTCACTGCAATGTTTATTGCCTGTTGAAATACGAACTCCCTCTACACGTGATATGTTGCACGAGTCATGCTGCTTTTAAAAGATTGTCGCTTGTGATAACCGTGACTCACGAAACGGAGCTTGTGTCTTTGTGCCTCACAGTCACAATGTGATATAGTCCTTTAACCCACAGTGTCTCAAATCTCTGAGTAAGATTTCACACAGTCTTTACAATGAAAGAAATAATGCCATATCCCTTATGGTTATACAGCCTCTATAATAATATATATTCTTTAGATATAAGTATTTAGAGTAAGAAGGCAAAGCATGATTTGTTACAATTCACAGTTCTTAATTGTTTGGGGAAAGTTTTCAAAGACCACTGAAGTGGAAATATTTTGAATACAGTAGAATTGTTACGCTGTTTCTTGGTTATAAAAATAGAAGAGAGTGAAAGAAGAAGGGGAATACTGTATGGCTGTCGTTAGGCCGTCATTTCTCTGGGGCAGAAATTATTTCAATATTGAAACCACATAATAGATTTTTTTTTTAGACTTTATAGAAAACACATGTCATATATCCAAATGAACATTGAACTGAATTATAGTAATTTTCACTTTATTTGACCATGATCTGAAAAGTAAAGTAAGTCCATTACAGTGAGACACTTAAAAGTAGCGCATTGTAGTAAAATATAACTCACTGTCAACTGATGTAAATGTAGTTGTGATTCTGTGTGATATTCATATCATAGAACCCCATCACTAGCTCTACTATACATACATAGATACAGATACTGTATATAAGAATGAGTTGCACAGACGGGTTAAGATGTGGGAGCCTTGATGTTTGATCCATGACAAATATAGTGGTCGTTAGTGGTGATAGATGTGTCACCTGACAAATGTATGCATCAAATTTTGTGAAAAAAAAAAGTTTATGAAAAGATCACTAGGTAATGCATCAGATTTACATAGAGCAGTGTATTAGTACTGACAAGCCCTTTAACTGCCTGATACAGAATGAACAACGTTTAGCGATACTGAAAATGAAAAAGAACCAAATAAATTTGAAATGTAAATGTGGTACATCATTTAAGTTTAATTATTTGGCATTTTTATAAAGGGAAAAAGTTTCTACTTTTCCCAAAAATGTATGTTTAGGGGGTTGAATTTGGAAATTCACATTGTGGCTCATAAATAGCTCATAAAATGCTTTCAGTGTGAATTAGCAACTGCATTGTTTATGCTTCATGAGCAGTGGAGGAATTCCATTCAGAATAATTCCACCATCTTGGGTTTGGTTGTTTTCTGCTTATATACACAGCACGCTATTTTCATTTGTTATGTACATGTGTAGAATTCAGAACGACGTTTTCATAATGGTTCGTTGAGAACACGCAGACTGACTTGGTATGATGATTGCCTTAAGACAGCTGTGATTTATCACAATTGCAAAAGCAGAGGTAACTATGCGAACTGAACATTTTATTTCATGCCATGTGGAGAATTCCATTATACCAAAGATTCCATATGTTGTTGCCATCCAAGCGTCCACAAATTGACAAAAAAAACACTTTTTAGAAAGAGTTTTAGAAAGTTTTTCTTTCTGTTTGAAACGGCTGTTGTCTGATTGGTGGAGATGGGGACCCTTTTGCTACGTTCGATGCATGACGAGGCAGACCAGCGGACATGTCCTAAAGCTTTTCCGTCTCCACCTGGACCTCCACTGATGCACCTGCCCTTGGCGACATTGGACTTCATAGGCTTTAAAACAGGCCACTTAAACCTGCGAACGTATGTCCCAATGCTAGAACATTCTAGAAAATTAAGGTAGGCTGTGAACAGATTTACAGATGTGTTGCAGATTAATCTTTTCCTGAAGATAGTATAACCAACGATCACGGGGTAGCTCATTATTGTAGAAGACAACAGGCTTAGCTAGGCTTTTTGAACTTTTTTGAAAATTAAGATTTTCATGTAATGTGTGCTGAGTTACATTACAGTCAGCTAATCATACTAGCTGATCAAGACTGTTTTCACACGTGTTCTGTGGTACAGTTAGTTAACAAGAAAAATGACAAGAGCTATGTCTACATCCCCATGTGCTACGTAACGTTTAAGACCAATGGGAAGCACAATCACTGTTGCCAAGTGCTGAGTGATCATCCTATAAGAACAGGCCTAATTTATCATGTACCTCTTTGGAAGTACATTGATAATTGTAACTTGATGAAGTGTTCCTGGTAGAAGAATGGCGATGAGTACTTGGGCAGTAATTGAAAATGTTCCCTTGAAATGTTTCCTTGGTTTTTTCTATTTTTTTTAAAATCCCATGGTGCTACAATTTTCCATGCTGGAAGCAACCGATTGAACTGATTTTGAAGTCAATCTATAATGGGATATACAGGAACTCCTATGTGAACAACAGAATCCCCAGAGGATGGGCTTTCAACACCTAGATGACTAGTGGACTGGTTCTGAACTTCAGTAATGGTTACAGAACTTGTCACACTAGCAGCTTAAGAATAATTAGTTTAGTCTGTGCATTTCAAAGTCCTCTTTACTGACATCAGTGTTTGTTAGGCCTGAATGTTTCCTGCATGTTGTTTTGTTCTTGAAATTTTACAAAAAAATCATGCTTGTTTGGGAACGGTTGGAGTTTAAGGGTCGTAGTAGTGCTGGCAATTTTCATATCAGGACATTTCCATGGCAGTTTAATAAAGCTGGGGGTCTAGAATTTTCCTGAACTGAGAAATATTTGTTGGGCCCTCTATTTTGAACTGATTAATTTTCAGTGTACATGCAACAAGCATATTGCAGGAAATGTGCTGTATTTGCCTTTCTTCTGGTCTTAAATCTGAAAGACTCTCAACTCGGTTATGTGCTGCCACACTCTTTACATTCTTGGCAAGTACAGCTTTAAAAATAACAAGAATAGTCAGTTCTGGAAAATTTCGATACTTTGCAGGTTTCCAAAAACAGCCAGTAAGTTTTCACCATTTTGCAAACTGATATGTCACATGAGCAAATGATTGTAAAGAAAAAATGACATTTTTTAAGGACGTGAACGGTGCAAATTCAGTGGAGAATATCAGCTGTGCATATTACCCTACCTGTTAAAGAATTGGCCCCTGGAGTCAGTCGACTTTGCTATTTAACGGCAATAATCTAAAATTACACTCACACGCCATGAGCCAACACTTTCCACACCACTGAAGACACTAAAAAATGCAAAGTAATATCACACAAACCAATTTGTTTTACATTTTTTTCATGTCTGCTTTAAGATTTTGAGTGACTTTTACCTCCTCCCAAATGTCCCTTTTGTAGCATACTCAAAGCTTTACTCAAAGCTTACTCGAAAGCTTACCCAAAGTCAAAAAGTATGGTATTTACATGGTTGCCACGGTTACTTCTGTGAATCCTAAGGGTGGTTGCGGAAACTCCTCTGGCGTCCTTAGTGAAAATCCAGCGGTCTTGCAGCGAAACATCCATTTTTGACGAGTTCACAAACGTTCAAGTCTGCGACAAAGAAAAAAAAACCGACAACAAAAAAAAAAACCATTTGAAGCAGATAAGGCTACAGGTCACGTTGGGTCCACTGCTGCCCATCCTCTGCAGTTTGTTTGTGTTGGGGAGAGGTGGTGGTGGTGGGGGGGGGTTTGGGGTTGAAGGGTTGCAAGTGAGCCGGGCCCCCCTCCCCCCCTCACCTGACACGCGGGTCAGTCCCTGTCTGACGGAGGGGCGTGCGATGAGAGCGTTTGGGATTGTCCTGTTGTGCTGCCTACGACCGCAGTCCTTGTTTTTGTTTTTTTTTTTTTGTTTTTTTTTTTAAAAAGGGCTCGGGTGTGTCCTGGGCGTCTTCCTTCCTTCCTCACAGGCCGGAAACCATGACCCGGTAGGACGGGGGCATGTGTCTGTGCCGGGGGCTGGAGCCGGGGCTGGCTGTGGGACTGGCGCAGCTGGCGTCCACCCCCCCTATGGAGGGCAGGTAGGCGTGGTGCAAAATGGGCAGCTGTAAGGACAGTCTGCGCTGTATGCTGCGGACGAGAGCACACACAACAGTATGTGAGCAGGGCCGAGCCGGTCCCACCTGCGATCTCCTCTCATATGTACTCACCTGTACCGATAGCTACTCAACTCTAACTAAACTATAGATCTCATCGCATATGTACTCACCTGTACGGATAGCTACTCAACTCTAACTCTATAACTCTATAGTCTCACCTGTACCGATATTCTAACTCATCTATAACTCGATATGTACTCACCTGTACGGATAGCTACTCAACTCTAACTAAACTATAGATCTCCTCTCATATGTACTCACCTGTACGGATAGCTACTCGACTCTAACTAAACTATAGATCTCCTCTCATATGTAATGACCTGTACCAATAGCTACTCAACTCTAACTAAACTATAGATCTCCTCTCATATGTACTCACCTGTACCAATAGCTACTCAACTCTAAACTATAAATCTCTCTCCTATGTACTCACCTGTACCGATAGCTACTCAACTCTAGCTAAACTAGATCTCTGTAGCTCACATAGCTACTCAACTCTAACTAAACTATACATCTCCTCTCATATGTAATGACCTGTACCAATAGCTACTCAACTCTAACTAAACTATACATCTCCTCTCATATGTAATGACCTGTACCAATAGCTACTCAACTCTAACTAAACTATAGATCTCCTCTCATATGTAATGACCTGTACCAATAGCTACTCAACTCTAACTAAACTATAGATCTCCTCTCATTCATTTCTATTTCGCTCTTTTTTTTGTATCTAACCCAATTATTTTCCTCAGGAATGTACCTTTCTCTGCCCTTGCTGCTGTCAGAGACCCCCCCCCCTTGGAAAAAAGACACTTTACCTAGTACTTTGTGGTAGCTTGACTGTAACAACATAAAACAGCAATTGCATATGAAAACTAAGCCTAGTCCCTTATTTTGTTATATAAACTTTTTTTTTTTTGGTGAAAGTCGACATACACATTTAGGGTGACAGCTTAGCTCGACCAGCCGCAGCTGTCTACATCCAATCAGGGGCTTTATCTCAGGATTTCAGCATCCTGCTCCCTTAGGTCAGGAAGCAGAGACGGTCACACTGCTCACGCTGAGGATTGCAGTCACATGTTCGAGTGCTGGCCAATGAGCTTGCCCTGGGGGCCAATGGCACACGGACACGGGACACTAAGGAACTGTAGTCTACCAGCAGCGTGTGACTTTGGGGGATCCAGCACATTTCACGCTTCCGTCCGGATGTGTGTGTGTGTGTGGGTGTGTCACAGCTCCCGCGGCAGCTACAAGAGCGACAAATTTCAAGCCAATTACACAACCCATTACTTGTAACATGAAAGAGAAAAAAAAAAAACAGAACAGCCTTGATGGGAGAACCTAACTCAAAAGCGACTAGAAGAAAAAAAAAGAAAAATGTCAGGCGCCGTTCGGTTTGTGATAACCTGTGATAACACGTCAAAGCCCTTCCTTGATAGCATTCGCTTTTTTATCAAAATCAGTTCTTTCACTTGCTAGCCTGAACCCCCACCCCCAACACACACACACACACACACACACACCACCGCACGCACCTAAAAACCCACTTACTCACCCTCATGATGAAGTGTCTGCAGAGGGGAGTGGTATAAAAATAGACATTGTGAAAGAATGGCTGTAATAACTAGCAGTCAGCTTCTCCAGCTGGAAATAGCTGTGGAGGGCCGACGGTCCGGGCGACGTGAGCCGCATAGCGACGAGGACGGGCTCAGCCAATCGATCGCCAGCACGCTCTCTCAGCCTGCCTGCGCTCTCGAATGCCGCCGCTCCTCTCCGCGACATCAAATATTCATGCGGCGGGAATGGCTCTGGGTGTTCCTCCACTCGGCCCTGTTTAATCTCAGCCCCCGCTTTCCACGGTTTCCATAGATCACAAGTCACACGAGCCTCCCTCGCCATCGCTGGCCGAACCGGAGCACGTTTCCCGGCGACGTGGGAAACGCCCTTCCGCTAACGCAGGCTTTCCCCCACGCTGGCGGGCAGAAGGCCTGACGCGAGGCCTAGCGTCTCGTCAGACCGTGTCAGAGCTGACCCAAACGCCTTGGCGTTTATGGGTGGGAGTTGTTAAGATGAGAAATGTTCCTTGTGTATATGCACAGAAATTATATGTATTCTGATGGGGAGGCTCCTCTTAAAGGGAAATAACCTACCATATAAATCAGGTCTAACGAGATGGTCCCGTTAATACTCGTAATCAAATCAGCAGTAATCAGTATTTCATTAATTTTCTTTTTTTCCTAGAAAATAGTCGAACAATACATCTCATTTTCTGTGACCCCTATCTTTGGCTTCTTATGCAAATCATTTGATTTTGACCTTTTTTTCTCCGAAACTGTTGATGCTGCTCATTATTTTCATTAACAATAGTGCTAAGACAAGCACTTTTGTGTAATTTGATGGTATTTCAAGTATTTTTTTAACAATGGGAAGTGTGGGTAGTTTTTGTTAGCCACAATAGGAAGCTTGATTAGACATGATTGCTTGCACAGATCTGTTCAATTGACTGGCCAGCCCATAATTACGAGGCTCATATCACTGCAGTTCTACTGTATGTGTTTCTTTTAAATTCCTATATGGTTCCCTCACTCATAGGGGCATGTGATAGCAGGAGGGGAGGGGAGGGCTGCATCTCATTGGCCCGCAGTCAGAGCCCTTCTGCTGTTGTCCAAAGCCTGAGGGCCTTGAGGACCACAGACATGCCATGCACTGCCATGCACAGCTGAGGCTGACTGGTAATTAGCCCAGCTGTTGCTTGTTGCCCTCACCAAGCTTGACTATAAGCACACCGCCAGCTGTGCCTTGAGAGAGACTTTCATGGGCAAAGGTGCCCAGGACTCATGTGTTTTTTTACTGTATTCCCCCCACCCACTTTTTTAAAAATGGTTTTCCAATCTCAGAGACGGTTTCCTCAGTGTCTTGTTCATTATTTTTCCTGGTATTTGTTCCATACCCTGGTACTGTGTGGAAAGGGCTTGGCAAACCTGAAGCTTTACACTGCAGAAAATAAATACAACGGTCCGATCTGGACTTGTGAAAGTGTGAAAGTTGGGCTGTGTGAAGCTCTTACTGTTCTGGTGAGTTAATGTCCTCCAGGGGACCCCTGTTTATCCTGGACGGGTCCACCGAGCCCCACTGCGCCTGGGGTTTCTGCTCCAAGTGGTTTTTCAAGATAGATTTTTCTCCCTCTGCAAATACAAGGCAACGACATTGACAGTAACTTTTTCAACAAATCACTACAATTTCTAGTAACCAATGTCACAGTGAGATGAAAATGTGAAGGATGCATGCAAAACAATGACAGAAAACAGCCTTATCTGCTTCTCAAATAACACCTGGATTGCTTATAGATGATCCCCTTTTCTACAGATACTTCACAGGTTGCCCCAGATTTTAGCCTAAAATCTGTACTCACTTTAGCATAAAATTAAAGATCAGAACAACTTTTGTTTATCGTGGCTCCCTGGAAAACTTCTACAGCAATATCCAAGAGAAGAATGGCCCAGAGGGTTAACACAGAACACAACATTCAAAGCTGTACTGTGAATCTGAAATTAGCTTTTTGAAATACGACAGGATAGATCAATATATTTCCTTAAAACATGGTTGACTCACTCTGCAAATGCTAGGTTAGAGCGGCAGCTGGTCTGGCCATGAAATATTTATATTTACTTCTGCTAATAATCCTATTTGGCAAAGAAAGTCACTAAACCCTGTTTAAATATGGCATCAAGCAAGGCACTAAATCTCACTTTGTTCCTGCTTTTAATATCATACAGCTCAATTTTACTTGTATGTTCATAAACACAATTATATAAAAAGGTAGTATTTTCTTTCAGTAGATAATTGTGATAATTCTCTAAAACTATAATAATAATAATAATTATTATTATATTATTATTATTATTATTATTCATAGTAGTAGTAGTAGTTGTAGTAGTAGGTTGTGATTTTATTCATAAATTGACATTTTTAAAATTTTGGCAGTTGTATCTGAACAGAATCACAATGTAGGTTAATACATTTCCAACACTTAGTAAACATTACAAATTCTAATAAGTGAAGCCCGCCCTCAGAGTCTACTTATTTACATACATTTACATGGCAGGCACAAAATAATGCAGAGCTGCATGTGTGATGGCTTGTATTCATGAATACTGATGAGCGGCGACTCTGCCTCTCGTTTGGGCTCCGATTCGACTTGCCGTAACTGCCTGTGGAATCGCTGTGGCAGCCAATCACTCTTGATTCCTAACGTGAGGCAGGCCTTCCTGTTCATGAATATTCATAGCACAATATATTGAGAGCCATCTTTGTCAGTGCTGTGCAGAGGAGGGAATGCAGATTGCATCTCGTTGAATATAAATAATATTTCTGATCTTGGCTTAATGCCGGCTATATCCTGAAGGGGATTTCAGGCACACTTGTAACTTCAGCAGTGAAACCCCAGTTCATGTCATCCAGCGGGTTCGTACCAATGTTGTTTTCATGTTGGAAGCAATGGGGAGAGCTTCTGGTATTCCAAACGATTGATTCTCCCTGATGCATCCCACTGCTGACACCAGTCAGCGCCACTGGTGAGTCGCTTGACTGTGGCAGGTGTTAATGCCTGGCTTAGCTTCGGTGTGGATCAGTTTATCTCGACAGCTCGTATTGACTGCCGGCTGAGAGGAAGACAAATGGCCGAAGTGCTGGGGATTGATTGTCCCCAGCTTTGCCCAGGCCGCTTTTCATGATGTGACTTTTTTTGGCCTGTCCATCATTTTGCTCCCTACACTGGGGAAGTTCATTTTTAAATAAATGTAAAATAAATAAATAAATAAAATGTCTTTTGTTTTTAACAGAGATCCAAAGATTTATCTAAGCAGCCACCCGTTGGAATAGTTTATTTTATGATTGTATTACAGTAGATCTAAGTGTCATTTACATGTAACACAGCATTTTCAGCCTCATCGATCGCATCAACATTTGATGTAATGTCGTGGCAGCTCACAGTGAGCAGTGAATTGGTCACCCATTTCTGGTCACCCTGATCAGCCAAATACACATACCCACTCATCAGATTGACCTCCTTCAAGCAAGCCAACTTCCTGGTTTCTCAGCTCTGACATTGATCGTCCTTTTGAATCACCCAGCAGTGCTCCAAGCAGTGCTATATATATTATGAGCACAAAACTTTCCAGTGTGTCTCTCAGTCTGAGCTGTGCGTTACATTACATCAAATTAAGCTGTGCTCAACTCCTTCAGTGAGTCTCTCGCTTGGCTACTTAATGCCCGATTTATATCTCCAGAATGCTCTCATATCATGTGAACGCGAGATGACATGACCATGCAACTTAAATAGCACCTGAGGGCCAGAGAAAACATCCAGTACTGAGTGTTCTATTAATTATTATTATTATTATTATTATTATTGATAACAATAATGACAATAATAATAATAATAAATATTATTTTTATATGTATCTGATGTCACAAAGGAAAAAAAATGTTATTAGAATGATGAGCAAGATGAGGGTTTGGTGTCTACTTTTTTCTCATATAACAATACAATATTCACTTTTGTGTTAGCCAGTTAGAGTACTTGCCTGCTATCTGTATACTGTATTATCAGCTTACAATATCAATAAGAAAAATCAGACGCCTCTGATGTTCTACTATAGATGGCTGTGTGAGTACAGCAACCTGACTGTTCTGTTCTGTCTTTCTCTGAGCGAAGATTCCCTGCAAGGGCAATGCTGTACACTGTGCCTTCTCTCTGAAATCTATTATACATGTTACTGTAGGTGTGCCAGTTTGCACTAAAAAGGAAACTTTAAAAAAGACCCAAGCTGTTGCAGCAGTGATGCTGTTGAGTAGGTGCATGCCCAAGGACATCTTTGAAACCTTTTAAAAGAAAATCATCTGGAAATGAATGTACAAACTTGTGGCCAGATCGTCAAATGCAAATACTGGCTCTTTTTTGTTTCTGTGAAGCTATCACTTGCTGCATTTAGAAAATGACTTCCTCGCCTAGGATGGTTTGGCGTCATTATATTACATAACAGTACCAAGTGGCGCTTAGGATGTTATCCTTCACAGTTGTTAAATAATCCAAAAAATATAATAGCTTCTTCCTTGCCCCAAAGCCATTAATTTCACCCAGTTTCATTCCTGTCTGATGATAAAAACTTCAGTTATCCTGTTTGCACAGAGACAGACACATACACACTGAATTATGCACACACACGCACGCACGCACGCACGCACACACACACACATGCAGACACAGTCATAACATAAACATCAGCTTACATTGCACAGGTTACATCACACTCATGATGTAAAACAGGTGCAAACACCATAGTGGTATTTTTTTCCTCAGTATATTAAATGTGACATACACATATTCCAGCAGGCACCAGATACATACTGTATGTATGTCTGCTAACCCATTACTCATATTCTGTCCATATTGTGATGTGTTTCAGTCCATTGTGATGAAGTATCATAACTGCAAGGTGTGAGCTGGGCAGACATACCATTATATATATATATATATATATACAGTCACATATACAAAAAGAGGAACCCTCTAATGCACCCAGGTTGTACAGAATACAGTAAGCAAACTACTCGTAAGTTTAAAAGAGTCAACTTTCTGTACGCTGCTATGTGTTCTGTATGTGTGCTTTATTTGTTATCATAGCCTGCCACTACACTTTGCCTAATTAAAATCCCACCACAAGTTCCAGGTTGCTCTTTATATGTAGAGTCCATCCATCCGTCATTTTCTAACTTACTTATTCCTTGTCAGGGTCACAGGGGGGCTGGAACCTTTCCCAGCATGGCTGCACCCTCTACAATTTACCTAACCTGCATGTCTTCGGACTGTGGGAGGAAACTGGAGTACCTGGAGGAAATTCATGTGAACGTGGGGAGAACATGCAAACTCCACACAGAAAGGTCACTGTCGGAATTTGAACCCGGCACCTTCTGTGAGGTGACAGTGCTATCCACTGCACCGCCATGCTGCCCCAGTGTACACAGAGTAAACTGTCAAAAACAGACATGCTCAGTGGCAGAGGAGGGAAATCCAGGTTTAGAAAGCAAGAGTCCCCTTGGGTATTTTGTTCCAATCGCCCATAGTTTTGCTAATTAGCACAATTCTTCAGCCAGGAGGTAGAACTAATTAGTGAAATGAGCTGGCTGAGTTCATGGGTGGAAGAAACACATGGTAGGACTTTTACTTTCTGACCTCTGGAACCTCAAGCTCTACTAAGTGGGCTGCCCTCTATTGGCCAGGTGGGTGACTCGCAGGAAGGTCCCTTGCTAAGAACTTCCCCAATGTTGACATGGCTACTCTACTCCTCCCTTCTTGGCTCTACCTCCCCAAGTCAACGTGAATCAGAGATGGTGAGCAAATTAATGGCCACGAGGGGGAAGTGAAGGAGGAAAGTCGATTCAAGACACTGAAAAATGAGGGCAAACCGCTCTGCGCAGGAGCGTTACTGAATCAGTCACCAGCGAGCAGCAGCGAGTTACCAGATCAATTACCCCCCTCCCACAGTCACTGGAGAAACTGCAACCACCTCAGCACTCAGACAGCACTCAAATGTAATGTAATGTAATGTAATGTAATGAGTGAGCGCTGTGATGTCAGGGTCTCACCTTTTCCGTCCGTAAAGTTGCGTATGCTGAGGATGTTGTTGAGGTCCTGGTAGTGGTTTTGCTTGATGTAGGGCGTCTTCTCTGGGGTGTCCTGAAGCTGCATGGTTACTTCCTCCAGCTCCTTGTCAAGCTGCGCGTAGACAGGAGGTGAAACGTCAGTGTCAGTCTTAATAAGGCAGAAACCAGGGCAGAGTCAGTGAAGACCCTCTACACCAGTGTTTCTCAACCCTGGTCCTGGGGACCCACTGCCCTGCATGTTTTAGATGTCTCCCTGCTCCAACACACCTGATTCAAATTAATGGGTCGTTATCAGGCTTCTGCAGAGCTTGATGATGACCCATTCATTTGAATCAGGTGTGTTGGAGCAGGGAAACATCTAAAACATGCAGGGCAGTGGGTCCCCAGGACCAGGGTTGAGAAACACTGCTCTACACTAGAACGGGTGAGCCAAAAAGCCAGGCCTCGACCATGCTGTCCGTCACCAACAGTCAACAACAACGGGATGTTTTCGGCCTCCTGTAATGTAATCTCATTGGATGAGCGAGGGTGATCTTGCAAGGGTGCGTTAGCAAGTTGGCCAGAATTCCTGGGGACACTGCTGCACTAGTTCCCCTCAACAAACTGTCAGAGGCCCCCAGGTTACCTGCTGTTGTCAATGACAGTTATGCTTCTCCTCCAGTCAGAACTGTATCTTCTGAGGTTCTGTGTGACTTATATTGGGCAAAATAGCCACTGGGTCTGCATGAGTGAGGGTGTTGGAGGAGTGCACGCGATTCAGCTGCAGTGCTTCTGTACGTTCGCAGGCGTGGGTGGACAGGCGTGACTGGAGAGATACAATGGAAAATTCCATTCCAAATTTCTACATTAGTGAGGCAGGAGGAAGGAAATCAGGGCAGGCCAGACAGGAACATCACCGAATTGCCTCTAAGAAAACAGACTCTGCTCCGCGGCACGGGAGCCACGTCATACCCATCTCCCCCCCTCAAAATGTTCATCATAATGAAGCCTCTATCCAGGCTGTGTGCTGGCCATTTCTTTCCTTCTTCCACAACTTCAATAGCAGATAATGATCTTTTCATACCTGGCAACAAAAAGGCACCTAGAGCGGTTTGATGGAAAAATATCCATCACATTACCAGTCAGAACAAAACAGTAATTTGTGATAAATAAATGTTTGGAAAATGGGCATAAATTAGATAAAAAATATACAGGCATAGAAAAACTGTGTGGCCGAATCATAGTGGCGGGGATGTCCAAAAATCTCTTTTAAAAAGAGAATGTTTCCGGATCCATACCCTGCAATGTCTTTATCCTAATGGTATTAATGAGGAGCGCAAACTGATTATCTTTTTGTAATTGACTAATATCCATGATTGTTAGGATCCATTGTCTGTGGCTATCCATTGAACGACCACAAGCCTGATTTTATGTGGAAAACACTAGGGCTGGATTTTGTTCTTTGATAGTTTTTATGCATTTATATTTTCCAATTGTGTCTTGCCTGCCTTGTGACCCTTATAGCCTATTGATTGCATGGTGCTTACACAGTGATGGCCTCATAATGGAGATTCCCCCTGGCGACCGCGTATACCTGAACTGCATTAAGCTGTGCCAATTTAGAGCGAGCACACCCCAATGCACAGACACTGATGAAGGTTTTAGGCCTGTGCCACACCGCTAACCTCACGTGTGCGTGATGGCTACCTCGCCGAACTGCTGCGGCTCGCACGCATGTGTGTGTCCACACCGCCAGCGTTGCTGCTGCGGTGCTGCTACTGCCAGCCCTTTCTGCATTGAGTTTGCCTTTGATAATGGCCAACGATAATAGAATGTTTGATTTAATTTCATTACAAATTTAATTTATATTTAGTTTAGACAGAAAAAGGTTAAGAAGCGTGTGCTCAATTGTAAAAAAAAAAAAAAATGTAATATTTTTTTAATCTCTGTGACATTAAAACTATAGTGAAAGGTGTCAATTATGTAATGTTGCTGGTATGATGTCAATATGACTATCAACAGTTCTTTTCACTGTCTATTTTTGCTGAGAACCGCGCGCCTCACACGTGAAAAATAGGCTCCACGCCGAAACTCTAGATGACGCGCCTCTGCAGTGAGGCTCAAGCCGCGCCTCAGACGCGCGTCTCACGCAGGCTGTGTGGCTGCTCTAACCTGTTTAACATGGGCGCCGAAATGAAAAGCAAGAGGTTCCGTGACCATCACGCACACGTGAGGTAAGCGGTGTGGCACAGGCTTTAGGCCGAAAAAGGTTTTGTCTGTCTGCAGACGTGGTCATAAATAGTCCATTCCATCAAAAAAAAGCATGATGCATCTTTCCTATGTTGCAAATACACATCAAAAAAGAAAGCCCTTTTCAGGTTGTTAGATGATACTCCAGCGTTGTTTATGGGTTTATGTGATTTTGGGAACTTGGACCTCCTCAGGACTAAAACGCAGGCACACACACACACACACACACACACACACACACACACACACACGCATGGCGACATGGCGATCGCCGGACCCCCTCAGGACTGAAACGCAGGCACACACACACACACAACACACACAGGCGATCGCCGGACCCCCTCAGGACTGAAACGCAGGCACACACACACACACACACACACACGCATGCCGATCGCTGGACCTCCTCAGGACTGAAACGCAGGCACACACACACACACGCGTGCATGGCGATCGATGGACCTCCTCAGGACTGAAACGCAGGCACACACACACACACACACACACACACACACGCGTGCGCGCGCATGGCGATCGATGGACCTCCTCAGGACTGAAACGCAGGCACACACACTCACACACACACACACACACACACACACTCACACACACACACACACACGCATGGCGATCGATGGACCTCCTCAGGACTGAAACGCAGGCACACACACACACACACACACACACTCACACACACACACACACACGCATGGTGATCGCTGGACTGGACGCCGCCGAGCGGATCTCACCTCCGTTATCCGCATCCTCAGTCGATGGTTGTCGGTCTGCAGGCCGTCCAGCCGGGACGTGTTAGTCTGGTTGACGCTGGTCACTGAGGTGGACGTCTTGGAGTCCTCCTTCTTTTGGTTCTGCGTGAACTTTAACCTCCTGTTCTGAGTGGCTGCATCGGGATTTGTCCTCATGGTTATGAACTGTGAACATTAAAATTAGGACTTAACCCACTTGATATTTATTGAGTATATTAGGGGGGCATTTACATCTGCACTGTTTGTTAAAGTAAATCATTTGTGAGACTACCCACAGTGTATAGCAGTGGATGTGTAACAGGTTTTTGGTGAGCAATGCTATCAGTACTAGCCTGAAATAAAATGCATATGAGATTTTTTAAATAAGATTGCAATTACCAAATGTTCCCTGTATGTCAAACCAGCCATTAATGAGAATGAACTCAATGTTACATAAAGCTTAAAATCAGCAACAAATAGCAAATAAAGTATTGTCAAATATTACACATAAAACAAGGAATTCAGTTTGATCATTGTTTATGACCACTGCCACTCAAATTTAAAATATAACCAAACTTTCAAAAATACATCAAATGAAACATGGAAAAATCTGCATAATGTCAATTCAAAATTTCAAACCACATAATGGTACTGCCACTCAAATTCACAATAAAACAAAAACTTCACAAATACACTGAATGTCATACAGAAAACTCTTAATAACATTGAATTTGTAAAGTTTCAAACCTCGTGGACACATATGTCTACTTAACCAGTCAAAATCTGTGAAGAACTAACCAATGACTTAAATCCCTATCACTCTGATATCACTCTGAAGATGTCAATTGAACAGCTAAGACACTTACAGCTAAACGTTGAGCATCAAATCTAAGTATAGTTTTAGGTATTTGTGTATTTGTACATCAGTTTTTTTCAGGGAGTGTACAACTTCTCATTCTTGTTCATAAAGGAAAAAAGTGATGGTTTCTTACAATGTTTAAGGCTACGTAAAAGTATAACTATTACTTAACTGTGTTGCTTTTAGTTAATTATCATTTAACTGTTGTTTAAATGTAATTCTGTCTCCTATGTTTGTTGCTGTCATTTAAATGTGTTGTCCTTTAAAATGAAGTTACTTAAATGTCAGTGACTGTATTTTAAATGTGTTGCTGCTATTTAAATTGGCCACTTGCTGCTACATTCACGCCAGCTTTAAGTAATGACATACCGTGTACCACACATGCACTCATGGGCCCACACACGCAGCATGGTAACGGGAGAGGCAGCGCCCCACTCACTTTTGGCACGAACACCAAGCACAGGGTGATGGTGCTGCAGAAGATGATGACCAGGGCCACGATGCAGAACTGCACGTTGGGCTGGTCCCGGGTGAGGAAGGAGACGGCCGCCCCGATGATGCACATGATCCCCACGTTGTAGACGCTCATCCCGATGTACTTGCTGTCGTTCAGCGCCGGGATGCTAACGTTGCGCGTCTCCCAGGCCAGGAAGCACCCAAACAGCTGCGGGGAAGGAGGAGGAACGTTAGCTCCTGGGCAGGAGGAGAGGATGCAGGTGGGTTGGTATGGGGGGAGTGGGGTAGCAGTTGGGACTCTTTGGACACCCAAACAGCTGCGGGGAAGGAGGAGGAACGTTAGCAACAACTGAAGACTCACCTCTTCAGGCTGCACCTCTCCCCATCCCTCCCTACCTCCCTGTAATCTCCTAATTGGCTGTAAGCTTAGGGTTGTAACTAGGTAGCTGTTTCGTAGTTGACTTAGTTAATGCACTCGTCTTAACCGCTGCTTGTGTTTTTGCATAGACTGCGTTGTTGCCGTTCTTGTTTGTGTTCGCGTTAATCAGTTTAACCTACAGGGTCCAAGTTGAACTATGCGGTTGTTCCCTGCACTTGGAACGGTACTTCTCTCTAGGGTTTTCGACACACGTGTTCCTGGTTATGGTTATACATTTTGTTGTATGTCGCTCTGGCTAAGAGTGTCTGCCAAATGCCTGTAATGTAATGTAATGTAATGTAATGTTAGCTCCTGGGCAGGAGGAGAGGATGCAGTGACACCAGTGTATTTTCACAGCTATTTCAGAAATCCAGTCAGGATGTATTGTATTAACCTGGTGATCTGCCGGGTTTACAATGGTGGGTATTTGGGCATTACAGGATTGCATGGCCATAGGAAATAGATATAACCAGACAGATAAAATGTAATTTTTTGAAGACCAAAATACACACTCACAACCTCTGGAGGCATGATGGTACTGTACGAGCTGCTTTGGAGTTACTAGAAGAGTATCTTCTTGCTTGCTTTTTACAAAGTTTAGAGCGGCCTGATATCCACCTTTGTAAAGCTATCTAGGCAAAAACTGTCTTGGCCAAATGAAGACATAAATTAATCTGAAATAATATTTTAAAATATATCCAGTAAGTGAACTGTCCCATTAAGTCAATGCTGAACAAGAGTTTAAGTTAAGTAGGTGATAAATGTATTGCGTTACAGCTTAAATAATTCCTGGAGTCGATTTTTCGCTCAATATATTGCTGAGAATGCATGTTAAATATAGGATTGTGGCCAATGTACAGATTGAAGTGGGGGGATGGGGGGAATGGGGGGTGGGTATGGGGGGAGCGGGGTAGCAGTTGGGACGCTATGGACTCTATCTAACACTCTGTAGCGTCTTCGCTTGTTTCAGTAACAGCCCCCCCCAGCTGTTAGGGGATAGTGGCTATCCAATAAAGAGATGGCTGATGACAGCTTCTATAATGCCTTACAACATTGGGTGAATCGAAAACTCACAAGAACACGCACTGTAATAGAGAGGAGCGGTGAAAATGCACTTCAGATAATTGGATAAGTCAGGTGGAACATTACAATACAGCCTTCAAAAAACAAAGATTAATTCAAATTCCACCATTTTTTACACTATTTTTTTAACCTTTTATAGACTATTTTTTTTAACCTTTGGGGGACCTTTGAGTCACTCAAAGGTCAGTGTTAAGACCAGTTCTTTTTACCATTTATATGAATGGCACTGGCTCCACTGTGAACCACTGTAAATGACATCTCTATGATGATGACCCTGGTTATTCATGTGCCACCTCGGTAAGCTAGGCTATAAATGGCTGCTTTTGATGCAATACCCAACTCATTTTAAACCTAAAATTGGCCCTGAATGCTAAGAATCCTTGTTCACAAGTAAGGATTTTGTGTAGGTATTTATTGATGTATTATTGATCAGACTAACTCTCAAAACTCGCTTTTTTGGCTCTGTACTCCAGCACATTGGATTTGAAATGAAAAAAATGAATATGACGTTAATGCAGACTGTCAGCTTTAATTTAAGGGCATTTACATTCATATAAACCACATACAGCTGGCCAAGAAACAGCTGAGTGGCTAATTGTCCAGTTATTTATGGTCCCCCAAAAAGGGACTATGTATAAAAAGGGCTGAAATTTCTTCACGGTTTCCCTGATATGGATGTAACTATCCACAAATTAAAGAACAACTTAAAGAAGAAAACCAGTCTGCACTTTACATACATTTGCATCATTTCATTTCAAATCCAATTTCCTGGAGGAAAACTACATACAGACTGCACTGTATATAGACAGTGTTGGTAGCCTATTTTAATCCCTGTTTTAAAATGGAAATATTTGTTGATCGAACTGGTGATCAGAGTCCTTTAAATGTGTTGGGTCTTAAATGTTCCAGAATTGTTTTTTTTTTAATGTTACTTTGTGGAAGTTTATGGAATCATTTTTAATTGCATTATTTTGTACCCACATGCCTGGAGTTGCTTTTTTTGGAGATGACACCAATTGAGAATTTGAAATCAACCCTAAAATTAATTGTGGAGGGCAGGGCAGAGCTTAATAAGTTCTTAACAAAAGGTTATTTACAAAAAAGAATTATCATAAAAAAATTCACATGCTTTAATGCACATTTTCAATTCATCAATATACAGTACAGAGTATCTTTAGTATAGCAGCTCCCACTGTTGTAAATTTTATAGAAATATAATTAAAATATTATTACATATAGGATAAAATACAGACTTATGGCCTTGGCTTTCACAAATGTTTGTTGGTACTCTACTGATTTTTTGTTTACATACTTTGGTATTGGTACACCGATTTTCAAATTTTATAAGAGCAAGGGCAAATGTGCTTGCATAATTCATGTCAAAGAGTTTCATATGATATGACATACACTGGAACATGAATGACAGGATAATGCAGGAATACGGATTACTTAGTGTGATAAATAATTATGAAGTGTGTGTGTGTTAGCGACAAAACTTGTTAATGACATGGGGAAACATTTTAAATGACACATGCTGAATGTGAGAGAACTGGCCTGCATTAATGCACCAATGAGCGGGCGCACCAGAGAGCCCTGGGAAAATGAGTCAGCGCACTCGTGCGGAATGTTCCAGAGAGCGTCGCTTCCAGATGTACGTGTTCCAGGTTATTTTCCACTCAGGCAAATCTCTGGGCTATAACCAGACTCCAGCCCTGAATTATTCACCAGCCCCGGTTAGTTAAGTTAAGGTATTCAAAAGGAGCCAGCCGAGGGAGACAGAGAAAGTTTTAGCGATGTCACATTTCGACGGGAGTTGCGGGAGAAGAACTGGGCGAGGTGGACGGAGGTGTCACAAGCGGGAGGGGAAGCTGATGACGGGACCCAAGTGAACCCCTGGAAGCTTCTGAAAAGGGAGCGGCCTTCGCGTTTTAAAGCGGGAGTTCCGATGGGAGGGGCTATGTAGGTCACCGGCGAATTATGACGCAGATCCTCAACTATGGGGGACACGGGAAGTGGCAGCTATGTAGCTGTATCACCGCTACCATATTGCCCAGGGAAGAGCACGTTTCAGAGGTACTGGAAAAAGCCAAACATGTCACGCGGCATATTTTTCCGGGACGTCATAACCGCTGTTACTAGAGTAGATATTTCGAGGAAGCCACTAGAGAGGTCTGAATTTTTTTCTTTCTGTTTTACTTTCTGATAGCAAGCACCATTTAAGAAGAAGTCTTTTACAAAACCAATGGAATTCTTTAGTTTGTACCCAGGACAATGGTTTAAAGAATGTCATGAAGCAACAGCGATTACAATATTCAAAAATCAAATACGTTATACGCATTTATCTTAATCTTGGCAAAAGGAGAGGCCATTTTGTACATTTTGTAACTCGGTGTTCCCGCTCTCCGCACGACCAAGCGCGGTATTAAATGAAACCAACGTGTGCACTCGGCGGAGCAGATGGCCACCGGGCCTTCGCTCGTGCTCACCATGAGAAGCCCTTTGTAGGCATAGACGATGCCCAGCCAAATGGTCATGTGCGTGTTCTCGCAGTGCTCCAGGAAGGGGCGTATGGCGATGTCCCGTCCTTGCGGATCTGCCTGCGGGAGACACAGAGAGGAAAGATCATACATCACTAGTGAGACTGCACTCTGCCATCCTTCCTGGTCCGGCTGGGGAGATCCTGTCAGGACTTAAAGGGCAGAACTTAGGAGCTGTTCTGACACCAGTTTTTACTGAAGCTTTAGTCTTAGCCTGAAGGAAGTGCTTTATAACAAAATATTCCTTCAGCAATGAACCTTGCAGTGCTGTTATGCTGCACCTTCACATACAGTAATAACTTATTGGCTCAACCCCCCCTCTTCCACATGGCCCTTTTTTATTTTTTTTTCCTTAAAGATCCATTTTTTGTATATTTTTCTCTCGAATTTGGATTCACTAATTATTATCATCAAAAACCTTCAAGCCATAATTAGAGCTTGGCTTGGCTCTTTGTTTCACAACAAAGATTTACCCACTCCACCAAAATACACAATTACAGATTACTGTTCTCCCCAACTTGGATCATGGAAGCATCATTTACAGAGTTCCCTGTAAGGACATCATTCTACCATCACATTTGTAACTTGGGTTACTTATTATACTTATCAATGTACTCCTTCTTCTTTACTTATCTGGCCATCTTTGTAAATAAGACAGCAAATGTAGAGTATTAGCTCTCGTTCATATAGAAATCCCTAGTTTATTCAGTCTGAATTTCCTCTGCCTGAAAAATCTGTGACACACTTCAAATGCACACACCTGAAAGCCAGTAGATATTATATATCCTACAGCCCAAACAGTACTACAGAACTGGTGCAGACTGAATTAATTATTCAAAGAGTGTACTGGATTTATTTAAGGGACGTGACATTCATAAAATGTTGCAAAAACCCGCCTAGAATATGACCCAGCCTTAGACTGGCATGTGTGTAATGTCACAGTCATTTATAAAGGCACACAAATATCTCCCTTCATGGGCCAAGGCTGAGAAACCCAGTAGTCACTCCTCAGTAGGTAACATGCTTTTTTCCCCCCATAATTTACGAGTCAAATGACAGTAAAACAAAATAATGCTATTTACAAGCATTGTTTGAAGATCTACCGAAAAACTGTTTATTTCACCAAACAGAGAAGAGAGAACAGTCTGTCCCCTTTGGGTTTGGTCAGAGTCATTTTCAGCAGCAGTGGGCCCAGCTCATCCGAATGTAGGATGAGCCCACTGCTATCAAACAAATGTGTAATGCTGCAGAGCATACTATGCACCGGTGCTCTCAAATCAGTACTTACGCAGGGGTAAATTACAGAAGAGTTGTTAATATGCAGGTCAGATTTTACAAGAGGATGATTGAAACGATGATTTAAAAGGACACTGGTGCAAGCCGGCTGGGGAGAATGTTCCGGTCTGCAGCGCGGTTTGGGCCGAGGAGCTCGCATTCGGCGAGTGCCCTATGGCCCTGTCTTTCCCAGACCGCTGGCAAAAAGGTACCGGAACCCTTTAGCTCCCTACACTCCAAAAATGTTTTATTCATTGCTAATGTGCAGCCTTGTCCTTTGAGTTCTGGTCGGGGCACATTTGTGTTCACTGTTGTTCACTGGGATGGTACTGCGCCTGTCATGCTGCATGAAGATCATTTGCAACCTATCTGCGCTTGCACCGCGCATGGACCGAGATAACCGGAGGAATGCAGTTCCCCTGTCGGCCTGTAGGGTGGGGCAGCCAGTAACATTTGACCGCCGGGTCTTAAATCTCTGTCACTGTGACTCATTAGCCTCCAGTGGAAGAATTCCAGTGCTCAGCCTCATGAGCGGCTAATTGCTTAAACCGCCCTAAATGGGATTCATCCCAACAATGTTGCTAATGATGCCACAGCCTTGGCTGACAAATAACAAGGTCTTATAAATAGCCTGCTATAGACCCCCTTCCTGTTATACTTCAATGCCAGGGGTGACTTAAGTGACAGCTTCATGGACACAGCCAACACAGCAAACCACTTAGAGCGAAATCAACCGTAATAGAGTTTATACGAGTCCAATACGGACCATGTGCACTCTATTAGAGCGGATTTTACATTGCGCATTTTGCTGTCAACCTTTATATCCAAAGTTAGCCGTGTACCGACAGCGCGGTGCTATTGCTGTATCCAGATACGAGGCTGAAATCAAAGGTCTTCAAATGGAATTTGTTGGAGAGCGAAACCGAGCAGGGCTGCTTCATGGATCTGTTTCAAACGGAAGCCACTTGGCAGTCCGGTTCCTGCCGACCCACTTTCCCAGGGTAAACCCGCCGGGCGCCTCGTTAAACTTTGACGGCTGGCCGGAGGGCCCGTCCCTCGCCAATCCGTCTGCGGCGCGGGCGCGGCTCCCGGCGCCAGGACGGGCTGGCAGCCGCGCTCGGGGCGGCCGCAGATCTGGCGCTCGCGTACGCCTCCGGGAGCCCGGGGGGCGGCGCTAGCTCCCGGAGCGCTAACCGGACCGCTGGCGCCGAGCTCGCGAATGCGGCTCGTTTTAGAATGCGGCTCGGCAAGCGTCATCCCCGTTTCCAAGATGGATGCTGACACTGTGCGTGGAGCATTGGGCCCTGCACACGCACAGGAAATATTTTGTAAAAATGAAATGCTTTTTTTTTTTTTTTTTACCAAACATGTAAATCTGGCGCCAGACAAAGCAAATTGGGACATCTACAGGCACGTGTCCACAGACATTCTGACACACGCAGACCGAACAACAACAAGCACGCAAATAAAAGCAGGAATGGGCGACCGTTGCCGGATTACGAAACGTTAAAGAGTCAAAGCAACAAGGAGAGACTCACTACCACAGTCCATTTAATCCTTGCCTGCGGGCCCTTGGGTACGGAGCACTTTATCTTAAACATCCCACATACAGAGCTCCACTCAATCGAGCGCCGCTTAAACAGCGCGGCAATGAAAGCCCGCTAATGGGCTAGCCCCTCCGCCCCCCTCCCCCTCGCCGACACCCTCCCCTCCCCTCTCCGCGCTCCGCGAGAGAAACCGACGTCGTCGACCTTCCCCGCGTTAATGAGACGGCCGTCGCGCTCGACGACGGCGGGGGGGGTCGCGGGAGGGATGAAAAGGTCGGCGGCATCGCTTCGTCACGGCAGCGCGAAGCGAATCGTCGGGACGACCCGCGCGTTAGCGGGAGGTGGGGCCTCGCCGCGTCGCGGGGTCTCCCGCTGGGGCGTGACGTTATCTCCCGCCACACGCGACGTGACCTGCCCGCTGAGGAAAAGGGACTCCGATTGGGTCCACGCGTCCGTCAGAACCTCGATGCGCGCGTGTTGAGAGCTGGGACCACGGGTGGTCTGGGAACGCTGCTGACGTTGTGTTTGCGATGGCCTCGTGAACCACTGAAGCCCTGAAGAACACCATACAGTGAACCTTGTGGGAATATGTAACATCAGACGCTGCAACAGATACGTAAAAGTAAAACTCTAACAGATATTGACTGAAAAAAAGCAAACGCAACAAGACACCTCTGGGAAATCTCTTCTAAGCATTGGACAATTAACTGCACCGTCAAAGTAAAATATTTATGCATCTCGTACACACACATCCTGTCTGATCTCGCTTTTTGCGGCATCTGTCTCATCAAGGTTATTCTCACTTTCAGGTGCAAATTGAATCTATCACGTCAACAGAGATTCAGAAGCTGATTTTGTAGGCACTGCAGTCAACCTGGACAATAAACAAGGGGAGCCCCGCTTTTACAGAAACCAAGAAAACTGCACGGCAAGAAAGAGTGTGAACAGAGAAGCGATCGAATTCAGTTTCTCTCCCTAGAAATCCTTCATGTCTGAGGACTGCATTAAACTCCAAACACGAATACTGGAAAGCTGCATTGCTTGAGCGCCATACATTTTTTTTCACTTTCTCAGTTCAGAACAATCAGTCATCATTCCACACCAAGAGGAATAAAGCCAACACCAGCCAGCAAGTGCAGAGACGCGTGTTCACTTCATCAATATGTTGCCGTCAGTGGCCTATACATCCATCTTCTTAAAAACGATGAACAAGGGTAGGAAGGAAAAAAGACACGTGCACGTTTGGTGTTTAAAATGTAGGTCGCCGGGCAGCTACCCCCTTCGTATTTGGCAGGCAGGGCTTTTTTTGTTTCTCCTTCTTGGAAAGTGGTCGGCTATTGCCTAGCAACCGTCTCCGGGCCGGGCTAACAAAGCACAGGCCTCCCGTCATTTTTCAGCACATTAGCCTGCTAATGCGATTGTTCATCGCGGGAAAAGGAGGGTCTCGTGGCTCACGGGGTTCCGCAGAGAGACGGTGGGGACGGCTGGGTAAGCTGACGGAGCGGAACAGGTTTGGGGAGGGGAGGCGGGACCGGGAGGGAGGCGTGGCTCGGGGGAATGGCCCGGGTGAGGGGGGGGGGGGGTAGAAAATGGAGCGCTCGTTCACTGTCACGCATGGCCGGCCCACAGGGGAACGCGGAGGACGGGTAAGGCGCGGGAATGAGCCATCAGCCCCCTGACAGAGGCCCTCCATCACCCCCCCCGCTCCCCGCGTTACCGCTCCACTCCGGGAGGATCCACATTTTTCATGCTGTCCTCTCACGTTGTCATTTTTTTAAGGCGCAGGAAAGATGGGGACATTGTTATCGCTAACAGGTGGCTCGCGGCCATCGGATTCCTTTGGGCGTATTTTGAATAAGGGAGAGAAAACCCACAAATAAATCTTTGGAAATTTTACTGCCCATTCCTATAGCTAAGAAGTCATCAGTTAGAAATGGTGCTCATGTGAAATGTAGTCAAAGCACCTCGATGCCAACGGGCTTGGCGTATGGAACGTCTTTCCGGATTAGCATAGCGCTAACACCCCGCCTTTTGTTCCACATCCTGGGATTCAGACGTACTTTACAGCACAGCCATTACAAAATGCACATGTTTCCACGCAGGCTAGGCCTTCGGACCTAACGCTCTGCTGCGCTGTGAGTGTTGGGCCACCGTGGTCATTCACAGAAAGGCCTCCTCCGTGATTCAGGCCAGCTCAGCCCTTTACAGCGTGACGCTTTTGTGTGTGCATAATGATCCAATCAGCCACAGCGTGAAGGACTTCCTCCTCACAGAGGGTGTCGCGATAGTGCCTCCACGAATATCTGGGGCTGCGAACCCTGCTGGTGCGCCCGATACTGCTAAAAAAATAAAATAAACGGTGAAAGAAGATGAAGGAAAGGTTCAGGTTGTGGCTGTGATTGCGGCGTTTGCCACGTGTAGACGGAGCCGGCCCTGGGTTCAGCGTGACCTACATGTGGAGCGGGGAAACTCTGAGTGGAGCCCTGGGGGGGCACCAGAGCGGGGGGAGGGGGGGGGAGAGGAGAGATGGGGGGGGGCACTTATCCGAGCCATTTCAACATCGACCGCGATTAACTCCGCCGTGTTCACGGCTGAGGGATTCCGCTCCGCGCCGCGTTCGGAGAAAAGGGGGGGGGGGCGTGGCGGCTGAGAGACGCACCGCCGGGGGCAGGGTCGTGGCTAATCTCCCGTCTGATTCGCCGAAAACGCCCGGCGTGGAATCCTGAACCGACCGACGCAGGTGGCTGAGCGCGTAGAGCGCAGAGGCCTCCGTCGGGTTTTAAAAAAAAACAAAAAAAAAAAAACATTCGCATTTGAGCTACCTTTAATGAACGTAAATCGCAGCGTAATCGCTTCATCATTCCGGGGAATGCGTTCCCATGGTTACCGTCGCTCGGGGCGGTCCCTTTTCGCGCCCGCACGCCGCGGGCCGTCCGTCGGCATTCACCTTCCCTCAGAAATGACAGCCAATACGCCGAAAGTGCCTCCCTGCCCTTCGCCGCGTGCCCTCGCGACCCCGTATTTCAAGTCAAATTAAAATCAGATGGCGCCTGTTTATCTTTCGACGTGCCCAAAGCTCGCAGATGGCACCCGCCTTGTGGAACACACACGCAGATTAACGGGGCACAAAAAAAACACCGGCACCCTGAGCAGGGCCCATTTGCGGGAACAGACTGTGGTCAAGCTGGTTTTTGCGATAAATTCAGATGCAGAGCCGTAACCTTGGTAACCTACTGCATTTCCTCCTCCCTGTCCCATTGCAGGGAGTCACGGGGGCCAGACGACTATGTTAGATTACATTACATTCAATTAGCAGACCTTTTATGCAGCGCAACTTAAAAAGCAAGCCCGATAAGTGCACACAATCCCACTGCTTTTCTCATTGGAGTAGCGCTGCTTCAAACGGTGTTGCTGTGGCACTGTCTTATTTGAACCGGTACCAGCGCGACAAGAAAAGCTCAACTCACACAAGCTATCGTGTTATTCTAATAAACTCCCATTTCAATCATATTCAAGTACCTCGTAAACATCTGAAGTGTTAAAGTGATGAGCAGTGATGTGAGAGAATCTGAGAAGCGCTTATGAAAGACGCCCAAGGGCACGGAAGCAAAGGCACAGCGTCTGCCGTCCCGACGTCTGCTGGAAGCTCCTTCCGTCACGCGGGAGGTCAAGGCAGACCGGAGATATGGCCAGGCGGCGCGGACATGAGCGGGCGAGGCGAGGGGACGCGGGGCGCTCAGAGGCCGCAGAACGGGGGGCCGAGAGCCGCGACGGCTCTCGGCTCGACTCCGAACGCCGCGCTCCCGAGTTCCCCGGGTCTCCCGCCGTAAACGACGTCGGCGGATTTATCGCCGCTGAACGCGTCATTAAGCCTAGCGTCTGACCCTTCATGTCGTGCCCAATCTAAACACGCGAATGGCGTCCCTCGATACGCATCAGGTGAAAACGCCTTTGTTATTGGAGCCCCGGCGATTTTTTTTATCGTTTTTTCTTCCTTCGGTTTGAGGCGCCGTCATACGCCGGTTTAATGAAAGAGCCCATCTGGCGGGGGTGCTTATGCCCGCTCTGAAGCGCTCTTCGCTCCGTACCCGCTCTCCCAGGCTTGCTGCAGCACTGCAAGGCGGCTCAGCGTCAATGTGACTGTATACGTGGCAGAATTACATTACGCATGCTCGGGGCGTCCAACCAGTCATTCGCTTTTCAGGGGGCACCCAGGTGCCCTTTAAAACAGAGCACAGTTGCATGGCCGCAGCTAAAGATGGATGACCAGTCATCTATCCAGCAAGGAAGGTTGGAACTGGGTGTAAACCAGAGTGTTATATAGCCAAAAAGAAGAGTGTCGCGGTCCAGCTTGGCTGAGGACTCTCGCCTGACTTCCAGCGCGAGATACAGCGAGCCGTTGGGAGAGTCTTCCTCCTTCCTCAAACACAGGGGTGCTTTACACCATGAAGAATGGACAGAGGGTGCACTCCGTCACACCAGGGCACTGCAGCTTTGATGATGACTGCTGCTGCTCCCGCCCAATCTAAAAAATGGACACTGACAGGTGCATTAATATAAACCCCCGGGGGGGCCAGGAGGGCGTGTAAGCCGGAAGACTCTGAGCATGACGCCCCAACAAAATAAGCAACGCTAACATTTCAAATGATTTATAATTAATCAAATGATAAGGTGAAGGCAGCACTATTAGCTGTCAGAGGCTCTTGAGAAAGAGAGATGGTGGTGCTGGGCTACAGATGGAGAGAGAGAATGAGAAGAGAAAAAGAGAGAGAAAAGGCTGGTACTTGTCGCTCCTGTCCCCCCGTCACTGAGCCATTGATCGAGCTGAAGCAGGATTTGTCAAAGCTGTTACGTGTCATACATTTGCCCGAGGTCAACAGACTCCAGCATAATAAAAACAAAAAGTCACTTTAGCATCACAAAAGTTAAAAATAAAAAAGAAATCAAAAACGTTTACTCAATATTTACTCAAATGTCCAGCTTCCACGTTGATCTAGTCAACATTTATCTTCAACTTTGGCTCCCTGTTAAATACAATGCAGCTTCACCCACAGATTACCAAGTTCAGTGATCAGTGATACTACTGAAAAAATAACACTTGCATTTAATTGAGAGTAGAGGGAGTTCAGCCGCTGATTTAAATTTAACTCTTGAACGAGTCTGAGTCTACCGCACTCTCCTGTGTGCTAACGCTGTCACGGAGCTCCATTTTGAAAGACACAGAGCGGGCGTGGTACTCGTTTTCATACTCTACGCTCCAGTAAGCCGCCAAAACATCAAAAAGTGACAACGCCTCACAAAAACCGCTAATGCAGAGCTCTCGTTTTCCTCCGCACTCCCGCGCTCGTGTTCTGTTCTTGTGACTCGTGCTTTGCTGCACGCGGAAGCCAAATCCGCGATAGCTGTGACGTCTCTGGAGGCCGTACGAGGCAAGTCGCGGCTCGGCGCACCGCGACGCGCGGGCCCGGGGAGGGGGAAGCCGACGAAACGGCGTTAGCGCAGGCCCGGCGCGGAGCCGCGAACCGCCTCCCGGGAAACCGCGGCTATTTTCGGATCTTTACAGACGAGCGAGGGAGGCGTGTCGCAGGGCGACGAGGCGCCCGAGTCACGTCAGAACCGGCTGACGGCAAAACCAGGAGCTGCTCTACAGAGACGACCAGTCCAATACGCCTCCTGAAGTTAGAGCACAAAGTCACAGTTAATGGACGGAGTGTAGCACAGTGGGTAAGGAACTGGGCTTGTAACCGAAAGGTCGCAGGTTCGATTCCCGGGTAAGGACACTGCCGTTGTACCCTTGAGCAAGGTACTTAACCGAAATTGCTTCAGTATAAATCCAGCTGTATAAATGGATACAATGTAAAAATGCTATGTAAAAGTTGTGTAAGTCGCTCTGGATAAGAGCATCTGCTAAATGCCTGTAATGTAATGTAATGTAATGTCTCACATTGTGGTGTAGTAAGGGTCTCACTGTGGGGTAGTAAGGGACTCACTGTGGGGTAGTAAGGGTCTCACACTGTGAGTGGTCTCACTGTGGGTAGTAAGGATCGGGTTTCTCACGTGTGGTGTAGTAAGGGTTGTGGTAACTCACTGTGGTGTAGTAAGGGGTCTCACTGTGGTGTAGTAAGGGGTTCTCACCTGAGTGTAGAAGGTCCCTGTGGTGTAGTAAGGGTCTCACACTGTGGTGTAGTAAGGGGGTCTCACTGTGGTGTAGTAAGGGACTCACTGTGGTGTAGTAAGGGGTCACTGTGGTGTAGTAAGGGTCTCACTGTGGTGTAGTAAGGGTGTCACACTGTGGTGTAGTAAGGGGGTCTCACACTGCGGTGTAGTAAGGGTCTCATGTTGACTTGAGTCCACTGAACACTCTGCCTAGCATGATGATGCAGTGACTCAGCTGTAACTGAGTTTTCAAAGAGATGTTTCCATAAACCCTGAACTGTTCTTACTCTGCATAGAGACAGAATAACTGGATTGGTGCTGACCATTAAAAGGGGAGAAACCACATCAGATATAAATGTGTGCATCAAATTCGAGCAATACCTGTATGTTTCTTGTTTGTGTTAAGACGATCAAACCAAAGCAATGCGGTCTAGTGAGTACATGTCTATGCTGTTCCGGTTGTTTGGAGCCAAAATTCAAATCTACCGACTGTAATTATGAGGTCAGCTTTTGCGTGTGTGTATACACGGTTTTCTGGTTGTATAGAGGCTAGCTGTTACAGTCTACTGACTGCACTCTGTCAACCTCGCTGTCCCCGTGTTATGCATTCATGTGCACTGCTGGGTGGAGAGAGGGAAGGGTAATGAGAGCAGACAGAGTGCGAGCTCCAGTGCGGGGACACCTGGTCCTCACTCACGGTCTCAGGTGAGCTCCCTGGACCATGTGACCCCCTCCTCCCCTGCTCCTGTAGTCTGCCACATGAGCCAGGCTCGTCGACTGACCTCAGAGTTAAATGATGCAGAAGCGTACGCGCTGATTCCGAGGGCTCCCCAGCGCTCCGAGGCGCGGTCGCGGTGCGCACCACGAGCGCCTCGTTCCCCTGCAGCGCACGACCGATCGCCCATCGCGGTCAGGCTCGGTCACCAGGAGGGAAATCCGCTTTTCGGTTTCACTCACGGGGCAAATACAACACAAAATCGTCTTGTAATATAACGTTCTCAAATTCATTATAATGTAAAGTAAGTAAGTAAAGTAAGTAAAGTAATGGAAAGTAAGACAAAGTCATTAAATCGCGTGAAAACAAAGAGCAGGAGGTTGGACGATGCCGACGAGAGACAGGATGAGCTGAGGAGAAACATGAACGCCTGCAGCAAACGCAGACCCAGCTGCCCAAAACCCCATCAAGGGCTCCAAACGCTCACCAGATGGAGCGAGAGCAAGAATTGGCTCCATTGGAAAAGATGTCTAATCCCATTCAAATAAGCCTGGGAGACCTTGATCTTTGCATCCCTGACTGGCGAGATGGCACTGATCACCAGCCATCTTGGATCTCATCAAAATCACCAGCCATCTTGGATCCCATCAAAAAGCATTAAAGACTGGGGTGTGGATACGGGCAACTGCAGTCGTGTATAATCCTGAAAGACATTCAGTGGCGATGTCAGGGTATATGCATTATTGCTTTCTAATACCTCAGCGCTCTCGTGACTGACTGCGTTAGAACAATTAAACTTCCCCTGAGGCTCATTTGTCATCACCTAACTTCTAACTGATCTTGCAGTTGAGTTCTGAACAAACCTCAGAGCTATCAGTTGGCATCTATGCTTTCCAGGACTTTCGGTGTTATTCCACCAACCAGCTGCAAACAAAAACAAGGAAGAGGGGACGTATGTCTGTTGAATCCTTCTGATATGCCACTGCACGTTGGAATATATATCTCTAAAAATATTGCCGGGATCTTCCATAAACAAGTTGCAAGGCAAAATATCTGGCAAATTGGAACCCCCTACGCATACAGACTTTGTTGGGACATGTCTACTAGACCTTGATGCAATGCCTGTTCCAAGAACAAAACAATAGAAATTACACTGCTGCCAGATTTGGAGGTTCTCGTCACTTGCGTCTTCTTCGCTGATGTCATGTCCTCTTTTTCCTGGAAACGTGGAGTCTATTTGTGGTGACACAATGAGGACAAGATTCTTCACCTCCAGAACATTTCTAAAAATACTCTCTTCCCTCCCTCTTCTTTCTGTTCTTTGGTCATTTCCTTATCAGACAACTTCTGATTAAAAATATGCAAATGTACTTCCTACAACAGACTTTCAACCTGTCGAATGGTTTTTAGATCAATCGTAGCGCTGTGCTCATTTGTTTCCTTGGAAACAAACGGGGAGCTCTGGTTGCCATAAAGGGAAAAAAAAAACCACCTGGCAGCAACTGGGCCTATCTCACTTTCCAAATGACTGACAATTACTTCCTCCCCTCCCCCAGAGTTTGATGCAATAATCCTATATTAATGCTTTCCGTACGCAATTAAGTCTGGCTGGGTGTCATTTTGTTCATTTGCATCAGTTTGAGAAATTCAGAGTGAGAGATAGAGAGAGACAGGCATGGAAAACCAGCATCGGAGAGAGAGAGAAAGAAAGCGAAGAAAAAAATGTAAAAAGAGTGATATGACGAAATAATAAAACGGAACGGGAGAGAGAATGAGAAAGCGAGCGGGAACTTGTGAGAATGAGAGAGCGAAAGAGACACAGAAAGAGAGTAATAGGGAGACATAGCAGGAGAGAGTGACAGAGGAGGAGGACGGGATGGTGAGACAGAGAGACTGAGCGGTGACATCCGTCACGGGGATTCAAGGTGGGCTCAAAGACACGCTCCCCGGCGGGGTCTGCGCGGTCGGGTTTGCTCTGCCCCCCTCTTGGCAGCGCTGGGCGGGCGCGGGCGCACTGGCACACTGGCTGCCTGATGGCCCGGAGTCAGTTTGTTATCGGGTCTCAGCTGCTGCGGCCGGAACCGGCGGATTACCAGGCGGAGGAGCCGGTGTCTTCCCTTCCCGCAGTAGCGCGGACCGCCTGAAGGTGGTGCCAGAGAGCTGGAGCTGGGCGCTTGCGGCGTGGGGGTGGGGGAGGGGGGGGGGATGTGTGTGGGGGCGGCGTGAGCAGGGGAGGCACAACACGTGAGCGCGTGGCTGTGCCCTACATTGCATTAGACCCTGCGCGCGATGCAGATGGGAAAGGCAGCCGCGGCCCTTCAGTCTTTCACACGGGAGACCCGAACCGAGCAGGGAGGTTTAAAAATGGATACTCTCAACCTGCCCTCAAATCAGACTCAGTCTATTTAAAAAAACCTCCACATTTCTGATCTGCAGTAACCACTCGTTCAAGTAAAGAAAGGAGGTGGTAAATATTTGCAATCTATTTGAAGTTCTCTGAGGCTTCTGTTACTGCTTATTCCTAAATCCAACGTGGGACCCAGTGTGAAAGCATCTTTTGATACCAGCTGGCTACACAGTCCCTCAGTCTTTCACTTAATCTGAGACCTGCACGGTCTATCACGAGGGCTTCCTGTTTTATCCCGTAATTACGATGTATTCTTGGCGGCGTACCCTCAACACCTTGACCGCTCGAGGCCGATCCAGAAACCGAGCCGCGCCGTTCCGCGTCTTTTTCCAGCCGCTCGTTTCTCTTCAGCCCCCGACACGAAACGGCCTGTTTTTTTTTATTTGTGGGTCTGACTCATCCCTGCAGCCTCCTCCGTTCCTATCTGAAGAAAGCTAACGAGCGCGGCCGACCAGCGGCCCGTCCTCTGCGCTCCGCGCTCCGCGCGCTCGGAACTTCACGCGAGGCGGCGGGGTCCGTCGCCGCGCCGACGCCAGGCGCCATAAGCGACCGTGCCTTCCTGCAGCCCCAGACTCTATATCGCACGCCAGCCACATAAAACCATACGTTCCCTTTCAGCGGCGAAACTGCCTTGTTGAATATAATAAAAACGTTCTCCCATCAGCGGCTTAATCGCGCTTAAAAGAGGGCAGTACGGTTGCTTGCCAGCTTATTGATTGAATAATCGAACCGGCAGCTTCAGAATGGATGGCAGCACTCATTGGCTTGGTCAGACAGAGATGTTGTCATATAAGATGGTGCTTGAGGCAAGTTTTTTCTTTTCTGAAAACCTTAATTCTTAATTTTTTTTTCTCAATCGCTCTAAAAGGGTGAAAAAAAGTAGCTGCCCCAGGCAGAGTTTTCTGTGCTGAGGCCACATGCTAACGTGCTAAGGCCGCACGCTAGCATGTTAGCATGCCCCTTTGTAACTGTCCATTGTCGTGCTGATGAGTCTCGCTGTGGGCAACACTGGGGGTGGCGATTCAGGGGATAGATCCCATCCCATCCTTCTGTTTACACCTCCCTTGTTCGAGATACTTCTACTCACATTTGCCCCTCCTTACAGATACTTCTGTGGTCAAAGTGCATTTAAACGGATTAGAAGATGTGAAGTTTAAAGCATGAAATGTAGTCGTTTGAGCACTGGACCTCGGGCTTGATAGTCGCTGGTTCAAACCCCAGGTCTGTCATCGTCGACGTGTCATTGAGCTGCTGGATATTTATCCTGTCTAGAGGCTGCGGAAAAAAAGCCGACGGTATAAAAAAAACGTACAGAGTGTAAACAAGCCGAGCTCCCTAGGCGAGAGCGTCTGGCGAGTAAATAAAAAATAAAAAAAACACGCCACCTTAATTTCATGGCTGAGGGAGCGGCGGTGGGAGAATGTTTGATGATCAGACGGAGAAGCCGGCCGCGTCTCTCACGCAAACGCCCCGGTAACAATGACGGATCCCCGGCGAGCGCGGGGCTCCAAAGGGAGGCCGCCCAATCATTCCACGCCGCTACGCGAACGATACGACAGCCGGGTGAGCGATACGCGCGCGTCTGCGTCTTTCCGTCAGGGGAACCCGGACGAGCCGGCGGGAGCCTGAAACGAAGGGCCCCGATTGGCCCTCGAGATGTCCCCCCGCCGTCAGCCTGCCGGCGGCTGGTAAGAGAGCGGCGGTCGCGCCGTCGCGCTCGCGTTCTCACTGCCGTCTCCCAGGCGCGCTCCGCGAATAAGAATAATGGATTTGGGTAGCAGCTTTCATCTCGCGACATCAAAGAATGATAGAGTGAAGGGGGGAGAAAACACACCTTTATCACCGCCGAACGTGTAGCGCACTCTGGGGTGATTCATAGCAGCCCGTTAGCGCCAGAGAGCTCAGCGCGCGTCGTCTGAGGTGCAGAGGGAAGGAGGCTGAGAATTCGGCCAGGGCCCTTTGCAGCGCGCAGGATGGCCTGTTTAATGACCGAGGTGAGAATGTCTTTTTAATGTGCCGAAGATGGAAATGAGCTACATACACGCACAGAGATAGGTGGCTGCCTCAAACAAGGACACAGGCTACCGGCTTCTAGGCCTGCTGCCCTTCATACCTTTCACAATACCACAGTAGCAACAGCCTTTGTGCAGCCCCTGAATTAGCATCCAAGTGCAATGGATGCATGCAATGACGCTCAATCTACTAGTACCACCCAACGACATGCAATCACAGCCTGCAGTAGACGCAGATTACAGTTGTTGGAGCTCATTCTGATGTGCGATTAATTCAAATGAATTAAGAGGAACATTACGGTAACACAAATGGAAATAAATCACATCTCCATCCATCTACAGTTCTGGAGAGAAGAACACCCCTGCCTCTTAGTATAATTAGTTTACTCCTTCCTGCCCATGTAAAGCAATCACACAAATTGGAGGCTAGCTTCAACAGCTAATATGGGCTAAGGATGAACAAACAACATGCTCTATCATTGATACCAAACCAATATCAGCAAATCAGCAGACATCACAAGACTTTCAGGAGCTGTGTTGAATAGCTGGTTGCTGTGATCTATCTAGGGTTGCCTGATTTAGCACTGGACACCATCCACATGGACACATGCTGGTGGACCTGGTGGGGGAGCGTGCAGATGGAATAAATGCATTATTAACTAGCGGTCAAATTCTAGTAAGTATTAGAGATCGGACATTAATATTGTTAGGTCGGGACCACAAACCAGACTTGTGCAAATAATTTGAAAACCGGACATTCCATCCATAACCAGGAATCTACCTCTGCTTTCCTTGGAGGTTGTCACAATGGCCTGGTACGAAGGGTAAATACAGAATGTAGCTCCTGGGACTGCAGCTGAACATAGCTCATACAAAACATTCATCTGAGCCTATCTCTGGACTTGGCTTGACTGGGGTCTGAAGCTGAAATGCATTACATGCTGAAACCCAAGGGAGTCAAGGGAGTAGCAGGTGTACAGCGCAGAGTGGGGCGGAGACTGGGGCTCCAGCCACAGGAGACCAGCGGTACCGAGGGGTCGCCAGGGAGGTGGCAGCAGCGGGCAGGTGAAGACCCTCACCTGTGTGTGTGTGGATGCCCGGCCACTCAGGGCCCCCAAGGTCATCAAATGAAGCTCATAGTCCTATCTGACCTTTTCTCTGTGAGCGTCGCTCTCGGCCGCCAACAAACACGGAGCAGCACCTCCCCGGTCCTCCAGGAGGCCCCGAGGCCCTGAAGTGACACCGTGCATCAATAAACAAACATGAAACCCCCACAGGTCACAACTGGAGTGCTGGATGCTGCTCGTCTTCCTGAAACCTGCACTTCTCTGAACAGCCAGCAGATGGGGGTAATATGCAAAACCTGTCATCAAGTCTTCATTATCAGGAAATGTTATTGGTAGTAACAAAAAATAGACTTTTCATCGATAAAAAAACTATAAAATGGTGGCTATTAAAATCGCCGTCGTACATATCCGTTTTGTTATTATCATTTTAAGAAGTGTTGTTAGCATGTACAGCGCAGAATAATGTGTTCACCTTGTGTGTTTTCACATCAGACGTTGCTTTGATTTCTTTGAAGCTGGTCTTCAGCCCCAAAGAGTGAATCATCCATAGGGGTCAGGGGACAGACGCAGGTCCTTCTGATGTCTACCCTGCTGCCCTGGCCATTGATGCAACCCCGCTCACCTCCCCTCTGCACTGAACATTATACATGCTGTGCTAGTGACTGAGCTTGAACTCGCAAGCACCCAGTCCCCATGGTACAAATGCACACATACAAACACAAGACAGACACACACATGCACATGTGCGCACACGCACACCACACACACACACACACAAGCATCACACACACACACACACACACATGTACACGCACAAACAGACAAAAACACGTATGCGCGCGCACAAACTTCACAAACAGATAAACATCAAACACTCAAGCATCACACACACACACACACACACACACACAAACATCACACACGCACACACATACACACACACACACACACACACACACAAACATCACACACTCATTTCTGTGGAGGCTTTAAGAAGATATTGAGAATACACTTTCACATTGGCTTAAAAATACCCTGATACAGCACAGCAGTCGTCGCTCACAGGGGCTCTTAATTGTAAGCGGATTTGTATTCACTCCTAACGAAGCACCCAGGGAGATGCACAGATTCTGCTGGGCTGCAACCCACACGCAGCTTGCAATCAGTCTGCAGAACTGGCTGTGCTCCAACAACAAAAAAACACACACACACACACACAAAAAAAAAGAGCAGGTCCTGGCTGAATTTAGACTGCGTTCCACAGTAAACCTGGTACTGGAGGGAGACGCGCGATTGGCGGATCTCGCTCGGGCCCCGCCCCGTTCTGCGTCGCCGCCTGCCACGGAGGTTAATTACTACACAGATGGCTGACAGGAGGGGGCCGAGCTGGCCGCGGGCCTAAAAGATAACGGCGCCAGCGTCCAAGAAGTCATTTCCCTCCCATTCTTCCGTCTGAGACCTCCTCCACGTCCCCCTTTCCCGCTCTCTCCCGCTTTCATTAACGGCATTTATGCGTTTCCTTTCAGTCGCCCGCCGCCATTAGGCCCGCCATTATCGCTGAAAGCCAGCGCGCAGGTTCGGGAAGCAGGTGCTCCGACGCGCCGGGCGGCACTCGTGTTTCAAACGCCGCGTTCGCTGCAGCTGGAGAGTCACTCAGGAAGCGCCGCTACACGACTGGCGTAGGGGTTCGAGAGCTGCGCGGGGGGCGCGTGTCCCATCTCACCCGTCGCCCCGAACCGCGGCGGGCCATCGAACCGCGGCCCCGCGGGCCTTTCGTTTGCTACGGCCGCTTTTCCGCGGCGACGACGGGGAGTCGTACGTCCGCGCACGCGCGCCGCCAAACAACCGCGGGAAAAAATACGAAACGAATCAAGACGTCAAGCGCTCCCCGGAGACATTTCCAACGGAATTCCGGGCGCCTGCTTTTCCGGAAGTGATTCTCGTCATTTCACCCAGACCTACAGTACGTGCTTCTCTGAATTTTTAAGTCAGCTCTGTTTAAGTCCTGAAATCACTCTGTTTAAGCTCATTAAGATCAAAGTTTGGATCAAAGTCGAGTCCGGTTCCCGCCGTATTTCTCAACAGTGTCATCACTTCTGACTCTTTGCGGGCTGCGTTTGAGAATGACTGATAACTTAATCAAGGAAGTAAGTGGGAGATTGGCGGCAAAGCAGCCCGGCACCACCGGAAAGCTTTCTACGCGGCCCATAAATTATAGATGAGAAAACGCAGCATATTTTATTTACAATCCGATGATAAATGAGCGGATAAATAACTCCGTCTGATGTTCCGGAGCAAGCAGAAGGAGCGATGTGGTGGTGCTCTGCAGTTGCTGTGTCCGGGCTCTTGGTTAGACTTGAAGTGCCCAGATCCCTAGCTCTATGTTAGGTGCTCTCTGTGCTAGGGTAGCCCTCTCTCTCTCTCGCCCTGTCCCCTGGTTTAATAGCCCAGCTCCACCACGGCCTGAACGCTGGTTACTTAACCCAGCCGAGGCACCCAGGACCGCCCCTTCCCTCCCACTCTGTGTATGACGGACAGCGGTTTGGAGCGACAGCAAAATGCTAATTAACATTCTGTCACCCTCCCCAGCAAAGGAAACCGGTAGACAAGCCTGGACCTGCCAGAACTGCCAAGCGCTTGTAAAAAATAATGGCCTGATTCACGGCGTCCGAACAATACACCCTGACAGCAACAGGCAATATGGTGTTCGGATAAGGATTCCCCGTAAACGGACACATTGCAGCCATTCGCTGCTCCTGGCGGAGCCGGTGACCGAACCCCAGCGTGTTGGGAAAAGAATGCGCGTCCTCGCCTGCACGGGCGCCTCTCTCTGGCAGCCTGTCGGAGCGGGATGCTTCGGTGCTGACCTCGATCACTTCCACCGCCTCCCTTTTCGCCGAACAAGTCATTAAGCATCATCCCAGGTCCTTCAGCGTCCAGGCTAAATGTGCAGAAAAAGGCACGCGCGACGGTAAGGTTTTGGGGGGCTGTAAACCAGCCCAGCAGCAATGAAAGGCTGTACTGTGACATGCCCTCCTGTTCAGGATCCGCTTCCTTAGTAAGTGAAGCTATTTTATTTCCATGGACGTTGGCAAGTGTCCAGCTGGCTGGAGAGCACCGGGTGACGTGCGTTACGCTACATGCTTCCTAATTACTGTGGATCGCTAGATTAATTTGATTAATGTGGTCTGCCTAACTAACGGGCATATACATACATATATATATATATATATATATATATATATAGTTCAAGAGCCCCCCAAAAAACAATGGATTCAAGTATGTAGAAGAATCCGGCAATATCTATGAGCCTACAGTATACCAGCATTATTATTTGGGTCTAAATGTTAAAAGAAATGCTCGATTTTGGCGAAATATAACAATTTAGCAATTGTCAGCAAATGCAAATCATATTGATGCCAGGCTGCAGCACAGAGAGGAACAGAAGAGTCTTCCTCATGATTAAATGTCTTAATGTTTTTAAATGCACCACAAAGGCAGGTGTATCCGCTGCACTGCTGTTCCATAGCCAGCTCTCGCAGTGATTGGCGGTGGAGAGGATTCCCTGATGCCCTCCGCCACACCCCCCCGCTCTAACTAGCCTCCTCGCGGGCAACGGCGGGAAATCTCAGCACGCCGCTTTTCGCTCGGACCTCCCCTAATTGGTAAATTGCGTCTCCCTCGTGCTCGGTTGGCCGTTGCCTGGCAACCATAGCCCAGGCGACGGCCCGGCCTCGCTCGGCGTCTGCGCCGAGGCGGGCTCGAGCCAGAGAGATCGGGGGGGGGGGGGGGCTCCTTGGGAACGAGGACAAATCCAGGCCGAATCTGGGCCGCCCGCGCGGGTGAACTGGCTCCGTGATTACACGGGTGCGCTCAATCTCACGCTCGATCGTAACCTCCACGCGTACGAACAGGATCTCTCAAAGCCCTCGGCGGCGTCGCTCTCCTGCGGGCGTGCTCAGACCGCGCCGCTCGGCGAGCGCCTAGCAGCCGCCCTCGAGCCCGTGACGCAGATGACAGAGCCTTGAGGGAGGGGCCTGGAGTTCCCGTGCGGGGCCTAGGGGACGCCGCACACCTCCCTGATTAGAGATGCGTGCGTCGGGTCTGCGGGGAGGGTCAAGGTGGGGGTGCTGGGTAAAGATAACTCCCGGCTCACGCTGTCCCGATCTAAATGAGTTTGATTCTCAGGCGGGTCCGCTTATGTCAGCAGAGGCACCCAGACCGAAAATAGCCGGGATCGGACCATTTCCACGCTACGAAATGTGGCAGGCTGCTTTTCATGGGTTCGGTTCTCAAGTGGCTCAGTTGATAAAGGTGCCCGCAAGTACAGACCGGTGTTCACAGTGGTGTGTTCGAGCATCGGCCTCAGCTATAACATCAAGTAACTTTGACCTTGAGTCTGCAGCAACCCAACCGACCTTGTCCCACCACAGTTAGGAAGGATGGGTCATTCAGGGTTCCTTGGTAACTAAGACCGAATGACACTACGGTCACCCAATGACCATTAGCAGTCTTCAGTAAGAGCTGCACCTCTGCTCATCTCTACCTCTCCTGTACATACTGTAGCACACTGTGGATTGTAAAGTGTGAAGCAGTCACTGGATCACAGGCTAATGCATTGAAGAAGTGTACAGGCTTCAACCACGGTACTCCTGATGTGTGGATACAGCTGGCTTAACTCGAGAGAGAAAGAAAAACAGATTTCAAATTCAGAAAAAGGGGAACACATAGCTCTTAAAAGAGGTGATTCACTAATAGCAAGGCCCATTGAATCATTTGAGCAAATTCTGGTGACCACATAACTGAAAAATCTGAAAAACTGGCGTGCGGAGATGGTGTGCTTCTCAGCAGTTTATTATTGTATGAAAAACTGGCTTTTTCCGACAGTTGAGTCAATAAAATGCAAAAACAAAATTCAAGGTGGGTGGTTGTGATTCCTCTGTGGCCTAGCTGGCTTTGTAGAGTGATCGGCGCTGTAGATATTAATTGCCATGTTGTTTACAGGCAACCTTTTTATATCTAATAACTAATCTGCAGACACATGCACCGTTTCCCACAAGGATTCTGAGACTGAGGACAACTGCAACTGTGACTGCTCCTGAAATACTCCAGCAGGGTCTCAGGCAGAGATTGTTTGCACCACGAGCTCCCGTTCCAGACCCTTCAGAACCACCGTGTAAACTGGTATTCAGCTAAACCAATCTCTCGATTTATGTGGGTTCCCTGGTTTTTTCGCTGAAGCGTATTTTAGCACAATGCAGTTTTCACTTGTTGGCACTTGCTTTGTTTTTGAACTCTTCATTTTCGGTGAATGGTTTAGCTTCAATCATCAGGTGACCACGCTTTCAGCGTTCAGGATGATAACTCCAGCTTTAGATGCACCAGTTAATAAATGCAAAATGCAAGCTCTAACCTCTATCATAGCACATTGTTAAAAACAAGAATGAATTGTCCGAATTTTCATATGGAATATTAATTCTTAAGTGTTAAATAAATATAGGTTTGCAAATTCTGCTGCACAAGAAAAGATAGGTAAATAAAATAAGTTACATTCTTCAAAAATAAAAACTAAGCGCCTTTTCGTCATGTTATTTCACCTAAGTGAAATTTAATTGATAATGCAGTCTTTGCAATCCCTAAGGAAAAAAAACGTCATTCTCAGAGTGACCATCAATTCTCCGCTTGAGAACACACAAACACAACCAGTCGCTCCTTCGGCTGTAGGTGCGACGGGCACTTTGCGCCTCCATGTCAACGTGAGAACGCCCTCGAAATGGCGTCCTCAAACGAGACAGCTCACTGCGCTCTGTCTCTGTCCTTACTGCCTACGTCTCCACTCCAGGACACGCTGAGGCAGAGCGAGTCTCAGGACGTGCTAGAGGCCCAGTGCAGATCTGCCCGGTGACATCACACGCTGAACTCATTAGAATTTTATAGTAAGCGCCATGGGGGGAGAAAAGTTATTTTTTTGAAACCAAGGAAGTGGACACAGGTTACCGTGGCAAGGCGCACGGAAGGTTTCTCAACGCCACGCCAGCTGTGTGTTTCCATCTCCCTTAGCTCCCGCGCTCACCGCGGCGGCCGCCCGGAGAGACAGCGAGGCCGACGGGTTTATAACCGGCGGAAGCGAGGCTGTCACGGTTACGGCGCGCGGCCGCAGGCCGACGCGTTCCCGCCGACGCCAACGCCGACGCCGTTTCTGGGAACGAGAACGGAAACCGCGCCCGGAAATAACGGGTCTGCGGGCCCGCTAATAAAGTCACTGGGACCTAATGGTGTTTCTTTCAGTCATTTGGAGGTTTAGAACATTTCAAAGCTGAATCACGGGAAGCAGGGGGGGACCTGCTCCCACATTCCTGTAGCAGATGCCGCTGGGACCAGAATGTCCGCTTTGCTAATTATTTGTGCAGGTCTGGTTTGTGCTCCTGACCGGACAATATAAATGTCCGGTCTAAATAATTGATTCAAATTTGACTGCTAGTTTGTAATGAACTCCAAACTCCATCTTCATTTTGGACAGTTACATTTTTCCTCCTGAAACTAGCCTCCCCCGGTGCATAGTTCCGACAGCCACCTCCCCCCCCACCTCAGCTCAGCTCAGCGATCCAATCAAGCTTTAAGCTGCACTATGCCGCCTGTGCGCATGCTGTCAGGTTTCAGCAAATTCAAAATCTGGCGGGCCTAGTTGGGCAGCCGTTTGCCCCGTGCATGTTGGGGTGAGTCTACACGCACTGTGGCGTGGATCGGGGCATGCCCCCGCAGTGCCCCTCCCAGCCGGATGGTCATCAGCTCAAACCTACCACTAGGCTCGCAGTTCAGGACCCAGGACAGCACCACTCTGCGAAGCCCAGCCACAGGACCCTGGAGAGCGGCAACCGGGAAATTCCCCAACTCCCTCATTGGCATTCATCACACCTGAAGTCAATGAGGCCACACAGCTGCCGCTACTCCAGGGAAACGAGCTGGGAGTTTAAGAGGAGGCCTTTGTCTCCCTTGGGCAGAGGGGGTTTTCGGGCGAGAACAGAGCGGTGAAAATAGCTGTTTGTAAATTTGCACTTGTTTTACAGAGCCAGCGGAGACGCGGGACCACATCCCTCTTCGCGCTTCAAAGAGGGATCCCCTAAGCTGTCTCCGGGTCATCACTACTTTAATTTCAGTTATTTTACTTTACTTTAATTTAATTTAAAGAAGAAGCTTTTGTTGTTAAGTACGGCTGTGAGTTGCGTGCTTAATTTGGTTTGATTAAAGAGCCCTGTTGGGCTATTTTTCCCCAAACCTCCGGTCTGTGTATTTCTGTGCCGCCCCGCCTGCACCGTCACACCCAGTACGGTGCCACAGCACGCAAAGGACGACTCGCCCCCTCAGTCACCTCCCCGCCAGCCAGAGCGATTGCCACAGTTCTCTCTCTCTCAACCTTGCTCCCTACGAACACACAAAAGATATATATGCTAACCTGCTAAGACATTTGGGGAGGGGTACCGTGAGTCCCACAAGGAATTTTCTCGAAGGCACCATCCACGGTCCCACAATAATGACAAAGAAGCAGGGGAGAGAGAGACAGTGAGAATGACTGAGTGAAAGAAAAGGAGAGAGAGAGAGAAAGCGAGAGAGAGAGAAAGAGAGACAGAGAGAGAGAGAGAGAGAGAGAGAAAGAGAGACAGAGAGAGAGAGAAAGAGAGAGACTGGGGGAATTGGCCTGGCTGGGACCCTTGTTCTCTACCCCGCGTATCCGAAACGCTGCCATCGACACCGCAGTGCTCGGCCCTTATCTCCAGACTCCAGCAGCTGCTAATGAGATCTTTCATGTTCAGACCCACCGCCTGAAATATTCACCGTCCTCCTTGCGGAACATTTGCACATCAAAAGCAGACAGTGACTCACGCGGGCCGCGCGGCTTCGCCGGGGCGAATGCCAGCGCTGTGGAGGAAGCGTGACGGAGGGGGCCGGCGCGGAGCCGGGGGGGGCGGGGGCGTCTGCGTGAAGCGGGGCCGGAAAAAAAACTGGGGCAGAGCACCCTCCGCTGCCCCGGCCGCCCCTCCGGTTCGGTTCCCCGGCGTCGACGGTGCGCCGCCGCGCCGTGCCGCGCCGCGCTAGCTCGCTCGCTCGCCGGTGTCAGGATCGCGCCTGTTGCCAAGGCAACGACATACCGCAATATTCCCTGCAGCTTCGATTTGCTGCGGCTCAGAGCAAGCTGACGGGGGTGGGGGTGGTGGGGGGGGTTAGAAATCAGGCAGCCCACTGGAATGCTAATCAGTCTCCTGATGGTTCGCGCGTCGTTACGGGGGAAAGGAAGCAGAAGGCCCGCGCGTTCCCTGAGAGGTAGCCAGGTCGAGCGCGGGGGGGCGGGGGGGGGGGACACCTGCGTCGCTCCGCCGCAGCCCGTGACGCAGACGCCACTTCTTCCTCTCTTCCGGCTCCGCTCCGGAGCTCCAGCCGGCAACACCGCCGCCGCCGCCATTATGGAACGCTGAATTATTCACTAGCGCTAAATTCGTTTAATCGCTCCATTCAAATCCGGGATTCTTCAGCGCGGTTTCAGGCCGATTTGCGCGCGCGTCACGGAGCGAGCCTCGCGCGGTCTTTCAGACGCCTGGAAAAAGAGAAGACACGCTACGGCGCGCGAAGCCTTCCCGCGCTGCCGCGATGACTGATCGCTCTGGCTGATCAATTCCAAGAGCGTGCAAGCCCCCCCGTTGACCTCTGACTGTTGTGTACAATGGAGGTCAGCCATGTCTGTTGAATCAATCAACGCCGGTGAACATGTTGCTCAATAAATTGCACGCAAACACCGCCCCTCGCATTTACAGCGTGTCCATTCGCTCAAAGTGTTGGCCCCGGGCTCTGTTTGACGAGCGGGATTGGTTCTGGTAGCGGTGCCGGGCGGAACCTGTTTCTCCGTGCTGCAGGGCTCCGGCTGCCCAAGCCAGGACGGCCAATCGCCTCACGGCCAACGTCAAATGAATCATGTGAACCTATCCGCGCTATGATAGATTTCTCACGTTTTCCCTGTTAAAATCACTTTAGAGTCCACGGACTAGAGACTAGGCTATTAGATCCCCAAACCCGTGCTTTAACAGACAATGATATTCATCAATCTGTTTCATGAAGCGTTACACATTATCAAAACTATTCCCAGTCATTCGCGCTCCCCTCTTCGCTAATTTTATTTGACTGTGCACTAGAGATGTCCCAGTTTTTTTACGCTCTCTGTAGCTTGCTTGTTGCATTTAGATCACTGGTCACACAGTGGACTGAATCCACTCCAGGAATCGCAGCTGATACGACCAGCCTGTGATCCCATGTTGGATGAGCAGTGCAAATACATCGGCTGTTACCACCCTGCACAATGTATAAGAGCTGGAATTTCACACAGCACCTTGTGTGCTGGTTTTCCCTTGAAAGTGTTGCAGATGTATCTGTGGTTTGCACACTACAGTAACGTGTATTGCAAAGGTCTGTGTCTACACTGAGGCAAATAAAAATAATAACGGTATATTTTGCTGACTATGACCAGAAGTCACCAGGACTGGGGAAAAAAAAGCTGGTTTTGTCTCACCATGAATAGAGTGGGTTTCGGTCTTTAAGGCTTTAAGGACTTCCCCATGCATGAGTTCCTCCAAAAACACCCACAGGCTACATGCTGACATCAACATGAGATAAGCTTCTGCTTGATATCACATTTGCAGAAATACAAAAATGTCAGTTCACACAGGTAGACACCATCACACACTCAGCCCTGGACTATCTCTTCTGTCTCTTTGGCCTTGAGTGTCTTTAAGAGTGCACAATATCCTGAGCATTACTCAGTCAATAAAGACGGAAATATCTGTGTTTCTGCTTGTCAGTCACAAGCTATCATGATGGCTGCCATTGGAGCTAAGGCAAGACTGGAGTTAGTCTGTAAACTACAATAAGGAACAAAGCTGAAAGCATTAAAAAATCTGACATGTTTGGGTCTTTCTGCATACTGTCTTAAATAATAGTGAGCTCTCTTTTAAATGTCAGACATATTGAAAATGGGCACCCAGTCAACAGTTTCACAATCCAAAGGGTGAATTATGAATGCTTAGTGTGGAAACTAAGCATGTAAGCTTTACTTTCTCAGAGGAAAACTTTGCGTGTCGATCGCAGAGCAGTTGATTGCACTGTGGGTCACTGACGAAGCAGGGAGGCTGAGGGAGGAACAGGAAGAGACGGCCTCTTCCTCACACAGCTCAGACACGCTCCCCTGTCTATCCCATGGTAAGGGTATGGGAGGGGGAGCGGGGGGGTGAGAACTCCTTGTTTGTCCTATTGGTGCTCGGCTGCTGCGGGGAGGGCGTCGCCACAGAGAGGGTTACCCCGCACCACCCCCTCCCCCCCCCGGCTGCGACCGGCAAACGAGCGTCGGGGGAGCGGGCGCGCAGCTGTGCCGGGCCCCCCGGGACAGGCCGGTGCTGCGGAGCGGCTTGTTTTTTCCTGCCTGCGCCCGCCGCCCCGCCCGGGCTCACCCCCGCGGCCGCGCGGACCTTATCAGCCCCTGTCACGGCAGCTCCCCCCGCGGCGCTCCAAAACAACACGTATTCCCCCGCTGGGGCGGGCGCCGTCCTCGCTGGTGGCGCTAGCTAGCAGGCGCGCGGGGGACAGAGGACCCTGCTGTTCCTCTGCTTCACTGTCCTAGGCTGCAAAAGACCTGCTGTTTCACTGGAAACTAATGTTCCCACACACACACACACACGTACAGACACACACACACAAACACACACCTACACACACACACACACACACACACACACGCACAAACACACACTTACACACACACATGCACAGACACACACACACAAACACGCACACAAACGCACAGACACACACACACGCACAAACACAAACACCTACACACACACACACACACACACGCACAAACACGAACACTACACACACGCACAAACACGCACACCTACACACACACACACACACGCACAAACACGCACACCTACACACACACACACGCACGCAAACACACGCACACACACACACCACACACATAACAGACACATGCAACACACACGAACTGCAGGGAGATACAGCACAAATCAGCCAGCTTAATTACACTGACATGTCATTTCATCGCTATCAAAAATAGAATTGACAGGGGTTAGCAACTTAGAAGTCTGCAGTGTTTTTCTGACGAGTAATTGTAGTTAGCTTGCTTACTTATTTGCTTGCTTGTTTGCTTGGTAGGCTAGCCAATAGTGATCTGCTGACTGACAACAGCCATTTTTATTTATTTATAACTATTAGCAATGGACTTGAACGATGAATAGTTGAAGTTGGTAGAAATTTGATCGAGCTGGGTGCTTAACACACCTCCAGCTGTGTCTGGTATTGCCAGAGCACAAGCTGGTCAGACACAGACTATTATAATATGTGGTTGTATATGATGGCTAATCATTCAGAATGTTTAGGCTGGTATTGTTTGTAATACTCAGCTTTAAAGAGGAATGATCTGTTATTATACTTCATGATTAATGTGCATCACAGGTTCAGTGCTTTGAACGCGCAAGAGCCTAATCTTCCCGGCTACCACACCGCTGCCTTGTTGATCTCGATGTCCCTGGCCCCCCTCCAACAAATCTCACCCAATCCCAGCCAAGATGGCTTAAATATGCAGCTCCACAGTCACTGTTGGTATTCTGTTCTAAATTGTGCAAAAAAATAGATGCATTGCAACATGTAAAACACTCACAGCCTCCTTCACTCACCTGAGGCCTTTATTTAAATATAGGCATCCCCTCCTCAAAACACAGATCAATGTGTGCTGCTCTCACGAGCAGGGAACTTGCCAACGAGTAAAGGTGGTGGTGTGCAAAGGTCGAGGTGCTAATTCGCAGGTCACTAGGACCGAATAAACTTTCAGAGCGGGGACACAAAGCGTTGTGACCTTCACCTCACTGCAATAATTTTGGATTCCGCTTTACCTCTGCGAGGCAGTTTATCAACCATTCATGATTCCACATCATACCCCTTGCCCTGAAGAACTACAGGAGATGTGCATAGATGCAATAAGCACAATATCAATGAAGTAGGCGTGACATAGCTCAGGAGGTAAGAACGGTTGTCTGGCAGTCGGAGGGTTGCCGGTTCGATCCCCCGCCTTGGGTGTGTCGAAGTGTCCCTGAGCAAGACACCTAACCCCTAATTGCTCCCAATGAGTTGATTGGTACCTTGCATGGCAGCCTTTCACCATTGGCATGTGAGTGTGTGTGTGTGAATGGGTGAATGAGAGGCATCAATTGTAAAGCACTTTGGATAAAAGCGCTATATAAATGCAGTCCATTTACCAAAATAAAAAATGAATGAATAAATATATAAGTTTAGCTTTTTTCATTCTTACCGTTTCCTGACATGGTTATTCATCTGAAAGGGCACCTATGCCACTTTCACAAGACCTACTAATTATATCACCGGTCTTTTTGAAAAAGAAAATTAATACTTGTGTCAAAAAATGTGCCATATGTCCACAGCTTGGAACAATGAATAGATGATTGCAAATGAAAACGTCATCTTTATAATTCCACTGGCTGACATTAAACAAAGAAAAAGCAATTCCAAGCCATTGCTATAGCTGTGCGTTCTTGGTCACGTTCTCCTCACCAGTAGAATGACCGGCAAGTTGAAAAAAGTTGCGCGTTTCAGCGTTTCGGTCTTTGACATGACCTTGCCTTACAAAGACGGCTTAAGTCAAAGGCTTAAAACGTTGACTCCCTTCCCTAGCAAGAGGCCACAAACAAACTGCAGACCAGCAGTTCGATACCATCAGAGACTCCTGAAAGCCCACCTAGAGGGACCTGCCTTTATCATGGTGTCCCACTGACCTCTGGAGTTCAGAGCTGATTTTAATAGGTTCAGAAGAGCCTATCCTGTGCATGGCAAAGACGGTTAAAATCCTCCTGCCCTTCAAGTTGAGAGATGATACGCATGGTCCATATGTTCGCGAGACTGGGAAGAATTCTAATTAATTTGAAATACCTACTTGCCCTTTGAAATGCCTTCAGCTAAAAGAGTAAGAGAAGCTGACACATATCACACAAGGAATTAATGCAGTATACAAGTGTATAGAAGTTTAAAGAGACAATTCACTTTCCAAAGTTTTTGTGGTATTATTTCAGTTTTAGTGTATGTTTAAGATAGGCCCAAACATTTTTGTGTGTGTATGTGTGATGGAGGACATTTTAGATGTTTGGTGAAGTTTCTGATAGCTTTACAATAGCTGGTATAGGGTATGTGAGGTCATGTGGTATAAAGTATAGAAAATAGACTTCAAGAAAAGTCCCAGGCAGCTTGTACAGCAATACTGTGCCTCTGGAGGTAGTATGTGTGTATATTACCCAATTACCCTTGAAAAAATTACATTTAGTCTCATTTTTTTTGTTGGATGTATTTCCTATGGGGCAAGAAATTAATCAAATTGTATTTATGTAGCAGATTTTACAAAGAGCCTTTCAAAGTATGCTTCACACTATACCTGGTCTGCAACCTGAAACTGCTGCATTCAAGGAAAGAAGTAGCAACATAAATAAAAACTGATATTTATAGTAGTGAATAAATGCGATGAAATTGATCTGTCCATACAGTATATACAGCCTCAGGAAATATATCATCACAGCACATGCTGCTATTTGTAAAATTATATGTTGATATAAAGTGCATTATATTGGAAAATATATCATCTTTGCTATTGTGCTATTAGTAAATCGCCAGTTTAGAGCTACTTGAATCAGAATGTAACCAACGTGGGCATCGTGAGGCTGACAAAACAACAGAGTTCCAGATGCTAAGGCTTCTATGCAAAACCTATTGGTTTTCTGTTCTCCTGGTAACTCCCCACCACTTAAACTGAAATGATTGCACTGTCATCATGCGATACACATAATACACTAATCCCATGTGACTAAGAGCTGCTGATGACTGAATCTCAGCATGAAGCACTTCACCTTTACCCTGGAGTCCGTCAAACCTGTCGCCCATTCATAGGGAACATACAGGGTTCTCAATGGACTATTCTATGGTTTTTCAGTATGCCTTCATACGGAACGAGAATGACTCCCGTCGCTATCTGTTTTCAACTGGCTGTCGGACCAGCTAGCAGGACCTTGGTGCGTTTAAAAATAAAAACTGGAATAAGCATAACCGAAGCACTTCGGTAATTGCCTAGCTGCAATAGCGCACACCAAGAAATCTTGGACGGATGAAGCAACCCGCCCACCCCGCAAAAACACCGCCCGCCTTCGCTCGCCGTAGCGCGCTAGTTAAAAGCGGCGTGACTAGCTGCCACGGCACATTAGAGGGAGCCGAGGGCTGCTGGCGAGCTCGAAGGAGCGTGTAAACATTGGTGGCAGCGCTTGTTAACACGCGTCTCCACCTGAGACGAGCCTGTCAGCCGGAGTCAGAGCCGAAGCCACTTACCGAGGCCCGCGTTAGCGATGGGAGCCGCAGACCCGTCTTTCTAGAACGCGCTTCCCATTTCGGCGCTGCCTGCATGAGAGCCTTTAATCCTTCCTCATTAGAAAAAAACTGACTGCCACTCTTAAAGTGACTTCGGCGCAAAAAATGTTTTATTGTTGCTCTCCAAAAATGGATATTTTAAATATTTTCCTTGAAGCTAACAAACTCAGAGGAAATGATCATTATACAATTTTACCATTTTTGCTGAACAAATGGGGGATAAGTTGTCATCTTCTAAAGGCCGGGCTGAGCTGTTTCTCTACGTCTGAATCAGCCAAATGCAGCAATTTGCAACACCTGAAGTACACATTTTGCTTCTAAATTTCTGGGACTTAACTGCAATTCAAAGGGGAAAAAGCCTTCATTCCCATGCTTCTTGTAACAGATTGCAGCATTTGATCTATCTTTACCGCACTTTGTGGCTGTTAATAACCTAGGCCTGGCACATCCGCACATTGCCCCCTGTTGGGCGACGTGGGCAGAAAGCATTCGAGTGTCACTTTCCGAATGCCCCTGCCAAAACCCCCCTCCTGTCTGGCAAGAGGCAATATCCAACTGGAGGAGAGCGTTTCACTTCCTGCTTTTCTTAAACAGGATGGACGAGAGCTGAACTATCTCTTGCAAACACCAAGCTTCTGAACTCCTGAAAGAAGGGGGTTTGTGGTATACCCACTGCCAAGACCTGTTTAAAGTCTCTATATCCAGCCATAAAACCATCTTATCTACAGCAAGCTGTTTGCTTAATAGAGGTTATTTTTTTAAAAACAGAAGGCAGAGCAAAATATATCAAGAGGTTGCTGGTGTGGAAAAAAATTCATTGTGAAACAATTTGATCTCACAAAAACAAACTAAATTTGCTCGCTCGGTTGATTTACTTCCCAGCTCGTGCATCCCTGTGATACAATACCAGTACAGTTCTTGCTCATTTTTTAATTAGAAAAGATAGTCTGATCTTAAAAATATTCAACAAATGAACTGTCTCGTGTGATCTAAACTTCTTCATTAATATCACTTTGACAGTTGCGATATAACAATGGAGCAAAAGCTTCATACATACATCATATACATCAATATTGTACCATTTATGGTAGTACCATATTTTTCTATAGCTTACTAGACCACAGCTTATGATTACATCATATGAACCATTACATAATTATGCTCAGAATTATTAAATTACACCTATCTTAAAGTTTGGTAAAACCATACACCACACATTTTGGTGCATCAGGTGACCCAACACCCAGCTATAGGCCCATCCATGGCTACGGTAGATGACCTGCAGGTGTAAATCATGTGAGCGCTGTACCTCTAGGCTGTACTCCTCCACGGTTCTCTTCAACGGGTCCACGATCTGCCAGCAAATTAGGATGCACAGATCAATCAGCAGCATGCCACCCACAATTATCAGCAGCTTCTGGTCTTTGATAATCTGGACAGAGGGGAGAGAGAGAAGGGAGGATGAGCCCAGGGAACGCGGACACTGAGACGTAACCCACCACTGCCGTCTCCCACATTTTGAACTTTGGCAGATGAAAGCGAGACCCACTGATCTTTTTTTTTAATAGCATTTGACCTGACCGAAGAAAATCAAAGCAAAGGTCAGACAACACAGGAATGAACCGGTTTTAGAAAATCAGATCGGATAAAGCGATGGCTTCTTTCAGGCGAGGCGCTCGGTCCGGCGTGGAACGCGACGGGTTTTGATCCTCTGTTTTTGAACGCACAAACAGAAGCGGACCACCCCTTTTGTGCCCAGGACATTGTAACTACAAAGAGATGGAAGGGTAACATTTTCTCTGAGGTCTCCAAATATTGTCAGCAAAAGATGTTTTAAAATCACCCTTGGGTCATGATTTTTTGGACCACAACTATATCAGTGAAACAACATGATAATTGTGATTAACTTGCATATTTTTAGACTTCTGAGTGGCTCATTTGGTTAAAGCACTGCTGTGGTGCAAGGATGAGCCCAACGGTCTTGGATTGAATCTGGACCATGCCAGTGCTGACTGTAGCTGGTAGCTCCATAGGGTGAAGCGTACTTGGCAATTGTGTCGCCCAGGGTAGCTAAGGTTTCAGTCAGTTAGAGGTCTGTGTTTCATTGCTATCAAGCGGCCACCTGTGGACTGTATGTTAAAGCCGCATATGAAAGGTCTTCCTCCGACTCCACTCTATGAGAGCTTAGCTGTAATCTGCGTGTGAGAAGAATCAGGCTGGTAGCACCACGTTTCGGAGAACTGCGTATGTCTATGCGCTCCCAAATCGGCAAGCGAGGTTCGCACATGTAAACGGCAAATTTATTTAAAACAAAGGAAATAAACAAGTGTATATTTTTAGAAGTTAAAATGAAAGCTACAGTGCATTATCCATCTTGACTTGCACTCTTGACATAGTTAGTTTGGTTGAAAAATCACTCATCTTTAGATGTTGACAGAGCTCAACAAATAAAGCAGCTGCAGCCTTGAGACGTTATCATGAGAAATGTCACTCAATAAAGTAAATGTTACGTACGGCAACTTTTTTTTTACACCGGTTCAAGTCTGGTGCTGTGGCTCGTGTCCTTGCTCTGGCGAGAACTGCGCCGTCGCTCGGCCGCGAGTGTGCGTGGAATTAAACTCAAGGCGGCGTCGCGATCAGGTGCTCTGAAGGGCACCCAATCAAACACGAGCGAGGGCGGGGCCTCATCGCTGATTTCTCAATGAAGGCTTGTCTGAATCATTGCTCCCTTATCTGGATTCATGAGCAAAGCACAAGGAACAGCAGGGCCTACCATGCAGAAATATTGAGGGCGGTTCAAAGAGAATTTATGTTGAATTTATGATATTTAATGGTGGGAATAATGCCTTTGTGACTTTTTTCCTTCTACTATTTGTTATTAAGAAGGCTGATTATGACAGATAAATATGCTATTAGTTACGCTAAAAGTGCCACGCACTGTGAAAACTATTATCTATTTCATAAATGAAATGTTTCCCAGAGAGCATGGAGGATGTACAGTTGGTGTTATTAAATTGATCCCAGTAGACTAATTTGATTGGCGGGTAGATTTCAGTAGACCCATAAATTTCACTCTAATGGCATCACTTCCAACATAATGATCAAATAGTCAAAAAAAAAAACCCCGCTGTTGCCAGTAATGCAAGGCTTATCTGAATAATTGCATTTTTTAAAATTTTGTATGCCTAGCAGCAATAACAGTGAATTATTGTGCTAATTCGTTGATATAATCCCTTGTGTCTTGTGTGTTACATGCTATTGTGAAGAAAAGCTTGCTTTTAAGGGACAGCTGAGTGAAAATCTGTTTGCGTCCGAGTTCTTCCTCTCTCCTCACGAGTGTACGTGCGCTCGACTGAGAGCTAGCAATGCATCCACAGATTCACGCTCAGTTTATCCAAGAAACCGCAGAGCGCTCGAGTAAATCTGACAGCCAGGCGGGCGAGGTGCGGTCTCCTGACTGACAGGGTCTCTGTTTACCCTACTCCGAGCCGCGCTCTTTAAGGAGGGAAGAAGCGTGCTGTAGGTGTTGTGAAGCGGAACCTTTAGCGAGCGGGCATTGATTTGCAGCCTGCTGTCGCGGGGAGCAGCGCGATGGCGGGGCGCGCTTTATGAATGGGTGCACGAGAGCGCCGGAGGTAGTAACCCACGGGAAGGCAGCCATTAGCTCGCCGGACGGCCGCGCCCAGGTCCCTCAGTCAGTTACGGCATGGAAATCAGCGCGCTGAAATCCTGAGGACCGGAGAATTGCTCTTTGATTTAAGATGCAAGGCAGCCCAGCCCAGACAAGCCTCAGCGCTGGAACTGGGCACCTGTTCATGCACTTGTTCGGCAGCACTTCAATAAAAAGGAGTCAACGGTAACCTGATGCTTGTGAAAGACACACGCTGAGACAGCCACACCTTCAGCAGTGTCCACGCTTTCATTTCATGCTTATACCTCTACATACATAATGTAGAGGTATAAGCACTCGCCTACCACCGCAGAGACCCGGGTTCAATCCCCGGCAGCGGTACTTCTGGCTTGGCCAGACGTTCCTACGAACACAATTGGCAGTGTTCCCTGGTGGGAAGCCGGTGAGAGTCCTGATCGTTACATTAGCGACTCCTACTGGTTGGTCGGGGCACCTGTCCAGCAGGGAGGGGATCCGGGGGAGATAGCGTGAACCTCCGCATGCGTTACGCTCTCCCAGTGAAACTCCTCGCTGTCAGGTGAAAAGAAGCAGATGGCAACTCCACATGTATCGGAGGAGGCATGTGGTAGTCTACACCCTCCCCAGGCCAACAGAGGATAGCGCATCGCCCAGGACCCTGACACACACGGGGATTTGGTATAACGACTAAAACAACTGAAAGAAAAGAAAAGTAGACATTGTGACTAGATCTTTGTTATGTGACTGAACATAATAATAATAATAATAATAATAATGCATGAAATAAACATGCATTTGACTCAATAATTTTGTTTCTTTGATCAGAAAGTCACTAGTACTATTGCTACTCATGCTATGCTATATTCCTCCTGACAATACGACAGATAGTAATAGTTAAATTTATAATACTTACCAGACTCAATATCTCATTTAAATTTTTTATAATCCTGGTCAGAAACATTACGCAGAGACCCAACCCAGGTCTCGTTCCCTGTTCCGATCAGGGTCGGACACACAGGCCGAGCTGATGCTGAGGCATGATGCTCCCCCAGGCTTCCGTCCTGGGCACGAGATGGGAGCATGTGGAAAATGGCAGTGACCTCACTGCTACATTAGCAACACGCAGCTTTCGCTGACAGCTCCCACACTTCCTATTATAGCTGTCATCCCACACAATTTCCGTGATGTCTAAAAATACTCGGCGCGAGAAGCCAGAGGAGCAGCGCCGCTAAAGGCTGGCGGTATTTTACATAATCACTCAGAAGGCATGTCTCTCTTTTAGCATGTGTTTCAGTGAACAGCAGAAAGAAAAGAAAAAAAAAACAGCAAACAGTTTAGAGCGGGTCATTTGACATAGCATAAAAATGTGTATATGCATTTGGTCAAGTGTAAAAAAAAAAAAAAAAATGCTTTCAAGATTTTGAGTCAAAACAATTAAATCTACTTCATTTCCATGAACAGTGCATCAATATTTTCAGCTGTATAAATACAATACCATACATAATTGAAATGTGCGCCTTAAAACTACAGTCATGAATTGCCCAGTTTCAAGTATCAAATCTGTGACACTGAGCTTTTGTCCTTCGAGGAACCTCCATCTCCTTGCACTGTACCCAACAGAGCGAAATAAATGGATGTAATGATTTTGTGAGGAGATCGATGGAGAGATGTCAGGACGGTGCGGTAACTGTGTCTGTGCGCTCTGACTGAAGCTGACACCAACACCGCTCAACGGGTGGCCCTCCTCGCTGGGCTCTCCTTCACACACCCCTCTCCTGTACCGCCCCACCATACAGGAGGACATCTTGTGCACGTCTAGTTTCAAATGAACATCTCAAGGTCATTTTTTACAAAAAAAAGCACAGGCTTTTCCAAGAAGAATAACGATTCTGTAATAAAACGCACACACGGCCTTCGAAAAATGACATTTGAGCATCTTGCAATCATTCTGTCCCAGTGGAAGTGTCTCTGAGCCAAGACATTACAAATGCAAGGGATCGTTTCATTTTGCTTACCTTTTTCTTCATCTTGACATTCTTGAAAATGGCGTGCACCCTCCATGTCTTGGCAAACATTGCGCCAAATGCAGTGGTGTATCCGACAATGAGAATCCAAGTGCGAACCTGAACAAGAGAAAGTTTGAATATCCATCTCAAAGTACCACGTACAACATACAGTAGAAGGTTTGCACAACTTAAATTCTATTAAAGTCAAGCTGCTATGCATTTTTCTGATTAGCTTTGATACAACATGTCTTGTTTCATTCTCATACAATATGCGATGAGAACCACTACAGTAAATGAGTTCAGTAAAGTTCAGAAAAATATTTGCTTCCAAAATAAATTTTTTAAAATTTAAAGCAAGTGCTCTGGGGAGACAGGGATATGAATCATATGATTGGCTTAAATCGTTATGAATGGTTATGGTCATGGTTATTACATTCGTAAAATATTAATAAAATAAAAGAACTGCAAGCCTTATATTCTTGTTCAATAAACTTCTGGGAGAATCAAAGAAACATTAGTGCAAACAAAAAGTTAATTGTCCTGTTTTTCGATGAGAACATTGTGATGAGCTATCATTCAGCAGGCACACTCATCAATAGAGAGGCACGGCCATTCTATGTTTTAAGGCAATTCTCGTACCGTACAGGAACAGGTACAACATTTCATCAAAGCCTGGATGTAAACCAGCAACTTTACAGACGCAAGCCAAACCAGCTTGCCAACGCACCACAATACTGCTCGCCAAAACCTTTAATACGAAATTCCCAGCAGTGGCAAAATTTGCACCCACCTCCCTTAAACATGACTAGGACAAATATCAGTAGTGTCAACCCAGTGACAACTGTGCTCAAACAGCTTAATAAATTACTGTAGCATACAAAGGCTTCCTTTGACTTCCATGATAATGTCTAATTAATGCAGATAAATATGACTGAAACTTAATGCCTGTGATCTTCAAGGACAAAAACACTGGTAATTAACCTTGGAAGACCACAATGCTTTGGGATAATCACAGAACATAAAATAACGTCCTGGGATTTTGTTTTCTGTCAGTCTGGGGGAGGGGGGGCGCATTCCGAACAATCAAAATTAATTTCGCTTTCTCCTGGGCGCAGTGTGCGTAGACGACCCGCTAATGGTCCCCAATAACAATCGCGCCATTGATTGGTCGTCCACGGCGCGCGCTGTAACGACGCGACGTGACAGCTGATGGGAGCGGGGGGGCGGGCCTGGCTGTGTGGCCGCATCCTGATTTACACAGGCAGGGAAGCCGCTCGGCGCCTGGCGCATCCGTCAGGCCCCCAGGAGAGCAGGGGGCACAGAGAGGTCAACCGTTCACCGGTCACTGATTTATTTATTTATTTTTTTTCATCGAGCAGCATGCACTCAGTGAGCTGCTCAATGCTGATATGCGCCATCGATGAGCAGTTAGCGGATTCCTACTGTCCACACAGACGGGGGCCTGGGTGAGTGCACTCTCAAAGCTCTATCTATGGATCAGATTTGCACTGGTTTGCCCTGTTCCTGCGCATAAATGTGGTATGTAGTACACAGCACCAGACATTCAATTTATTCATGCACAAAACGCATGTAGTTTTAAGCATCACTGTCAAGGATATTAGCCTATATCTGTAACTAAACACAGGGAACAGTGATATAATGAAGGCAGACTAAATCGGACGTGAGCCATCCAACATCAAAGAAGATAAAACTCATATCCCAGAAGAAGGACTCCTTTGTGATGGTGCAATGATGACAATGGCTGCTGGAAGACTTCAGTCTATTCGTCTCCGTGAGATTTAATGGATAGACACTGGGCAGTGCTTGCCTGCAGTTGGTTTGGTAAATCATGCAAGGCATTATTGAAGCAGCCATTAATGTGACAAACATCTCAACGTCAATAATCAATGCTCCTCAATTTGGAGAAGTCTCAGTTTGTCACATTTAAGAGGTTTATGAGATAATGTACACCACATGCATTAGAAAGTAATGGGAGAATGAGGCTTCTGGAATCTCAAAATGGGTAGACCAGTCACGAGTAATCAATGACACACTGATCTAAATAAAATACAGTGTTCCACTTTGAAGAATAAAGCCTTTTGATTGGTTGAAGCAAGTCAGGGATCTACAGCAGATGGTAAGCCAGGCAGCATGTGAGTGCTTATGAATGGGGCAACACTTACCAAATTACCAAACCTTGGCAGTGCACCAAAATCCAGATTCACATTTTCAGTACAAACAAGTCGACTTAACTTTTATAACAAAAGTGTGTACGTGCTAGCGCGCATACTCACGGTGCAAAGGGTTTCAAACTCTTTGTCCGACACGAAGGACCCGTCAAGGCCGAACAGGAAGATGGAGGCGTAGGACAGCATTCCACCGAGGATAATCAGGTTGTTCATATATGGACTGGACATCTTTATTAACCTGGGCAGATGGAGACAGATGGGGGAGGGGGGAGGAGTCAGTCTGACTGATATTGATCTGGAGCTACCCAGGATGCAACGAGCCACGTTTGCCTTTATGATTAATAAATGGGACGCCTGGCTGACCCATTTACACCAGTCTGTTGGGATCCTCTAAATATCCCCTTCTAAGAAGCCAGCAGCGTAATGACTCCTATATTCCATCTGCAAGCTTGGAGATAAGGGTTTTTTTTCATTGAGACGAGGTCAGGCTAAAAGGGGTTTTTGGTGCACAGGGAGGAAATCTACTATACCCAGGCTATGGGCTTCGTCGCTCGATCAATGGCGTGTTCCACTTCGCTCGTGTCACTGAACGTCGACGCGTTTAGTTGGCTAAACATGTTGGGATAAGAAGCTTACCGAGCGGGGAATGTGAAGAGCTTCAGAAAACGAACCGCTTCTCTGAAATCAAAATTTGCTAAATGGCCGAATGTTCCAGGGCCAAATATCTATTGCCATATGAAACCGAATTCTGAAATCCATGCGACCCTCGATCTATGAGGAGGCATTGGCTGTCATCCCTGTCTTCGATCTACAGACACAGCAGTCAGCCAGGCAGGGGAAACACTCAGAAAGAGAACATTTAAACTCATGTGACCTAATATGGCATACGGCACTGAAACAGGGACCAAAAGTAGATGCGGTCAGCGTGTCTCTTGACCAGAAAGGGCTCGGCTGTACCCCCGGGGTGAACCCGAGAGCGACGTCACCTGTGGTTGCGGTTCTTGATGTTGAAGAAGAGGAAGGCGCCGGCCATGAACATGCCCAGGATGGTAATGGTGGACAGGATGCTGTAGAGGGGCACGTTGATGTGACGCCGCTGCAAGCGCACAAACGTCCGGTCCTTGGGGGGCTCCACTCCTACAGCACAGAGGAACCCGATTGGTCAACTGCCTGCCCGGGACAATCCATAATGCAGCGCTTGTGCATGCGCATACGTGCACACATGCATGCATCGCTGTATGTGCTTGGCTGCATGTGCATGGCAGTGTATGTGCGTGTGTGTGTGTGTGTGTGTGTGTGTGTGGGTGGGTGTGTGCGTGTGTGTGTGTGTGTTAAACAGAGTGAGCTGGATCTACAGAAAGAAATGTATTTTAATTCTCCACAGAATTGAAAGTTGGCATGTAAGCAATCTGTAAGCATTCTGCAGTGCTCTGCTGGTGCTTAGCCCCAGGCTGCTGATAGGGACTTTTGTCAAGTGGGTTGGGACTGATTTATCACATTAAAACCAGCTAATATCCAAAATGTAAGAGTACAGTACTAAACATTAGCATACGGTATTTGTAATTTTAAAAGTATGAAATCCAAAAATTAATAATTACATAATAGTACAGTATACACACACACACACACTCCAGAATGTATTGCTATACTTGTGAGGACTTCCCATTGATTACATTCATTCCATAACCTCTAACCCTAACCCCAACCACTACATGCCTAACCTTAACCCTAAGCTAAGTCCTAACCCTAAAACAGCCTCTTGAACTTGTGGGGACGAGCAAAAGGTCCCCACCTTGCGTAATTTTCCTCATCTTTCTATCTTTGAGGGGACATTGGGTTCTCACAAAGATGGTAATACATGTCCACACACACACACACACACACACACACACACACACTTTCCAGTAAAATCTGGTACCAGATTTTCCCAAACCCAGGCGTGTGTCAGGAGAGCTTGCTGAGTGTGCATGTCCGTATGTACATTGGCACTGATAAATATATAATGTGAGTGTAGTTGTTCTGAATCTGGCCTCAATGGTATTTAATACATATTCCTATTATTTATGAAATATGAAGCCAGTTCCTTCCATCAAAATTAGCCACAGCCGCTAAAATGAAGCCAAGTTGACAGGGAACACGTAGTGTAATCCAGAAAGCATGTATATATCCCCCCAAACTGCAACACACTCATAACAATGTTATATAACAATTGTTACTAATATTGCTTCCTAGGCTTCTTTTCTTAACTGCCTTTTCAGATACTCTCGCTAATAGGCTTGTTAGTCCTCCAATGTCCTCAAACCAAGACTGCAGAAGCACAAAAACTCTGTGATAGTTCCAAAAATTACATTACAAATTACACTGTATCAGACATTACAAAATGCATAATAACAGTGCAAGATGGGTTGTGTTGGATTTTGCTGGGGTAAATTTTCAAGGTCTTGAGTACATTAAATGCTCCTTTTCCAACTGCATTCATTTGGGGATGCTGGCTAATGCTAAAAGAAGGAGGGGAAGAAAGCTAGCTGTATATTAGAATATGCCTTAAAAACTGTTGGTGTTGGTCCACAACTTTGTGAATAAATAAAAAGTAAAAACATTAATAAGTCGGCTGTATTTCTCAAGCACAGTAGAGCAGATATTCTGGAAGATTTTTTTTTCTGACTTTTTTCAAAATTCTCCTGCTGGGAAAAGTTTTGTGCTCTCTGGCAGCAATCTGTTTTGTTTGTCCTTTTTTTGTTTACTTTGTCAGATGTTGCCAGGATGCCAACTAATTTCAATGGCTGAACTTACAGCGTTGCATGTGAACTTGTCTAAAGTGTGTACTTTAGTCGCAACTGACCAACTAAACTGCAGTCTTAGAAACAAAGGTTGCCTAGACATGGAGTAATTAGAGAGAATACCAAGGCATAAATATGTGAAACAAATTCTCTTCTAAAAAAGGACTCTGTAGACTTTTCGTGGTAAGTAAATTAAATTCAGCCTAGATAAAACGGCCATGTTAGCACAGGAGGCTGAATGCCATGAGTCTGTGTGGCAAACGCTGGCATCAGTCCACCCGCCCTGCTCTCACCCTGGCAGTGCCGACTGTGGCTCCCCTACCTTGAAAGCGGATGGTGTTGTTGATGAGATCCAGGGCGTCCTCAATGGCATTGTATTCCCCCACCTTCACTTCCTGGCCCTCTGTGCAAAGGCAGGAAGAGAGCGTGTGTGACAAGCCTGCTGGGTAAAACTGAACGCCATTGGCGTTTTGCGGAGAGTGGGGATAGCCAGGAGCCATAGTAGCCTCAGGCCATCTTTCAACAAGCAGCTGTAGATGATAAGGGCTTGGACTCAAGACTGCACAGAAAAGCAGTGGTGGCAGGAGAATGCACAACATACAGCAAACACACCAGGGACATTATAGTACATAGGCTAAGTATATTCTGACAAGGAAATGAAACTAATCAAACTGGTACATGCCCAGAAATTTTCAAACACAACTATACATACACACACACACAGAGCACTTGAAATTTTTAAACAACCACACACACATAAACACACACGCAATCACACACATACACACACACACATACTGTACACGCACATGCACACACAACACTTGAAACTTTTAAACACAACCACGCACACATACACGCACACACACACACACACACACACACACACAGCAAGATGCCTGACTGAATATTCAAGGCTTCTTCAATCTCAATCCAAAGTTACACCAGCAGTGCATTGAAAACCTGCTCCAATTTCTTGCCTCAGGCAGTCTATCCCACAGGAGTTCTGTTGTACCATGGAATTCGTGTTATTCCCAAGATGGAGTCCTCTTTATGCTGAAGCTCTGTATCTTGCATTTCATTTTCCGCCAACATTCCTATTCCCACATTCTTATCCCTCCAGAACTGTCTGTACAGAGTCACGTCGCTATGACCCCAGACATAGATAACAAATGACTCTGACATTTCACACTGCCATCATGTCTTCAATGACAAATCTTGAAAACACTTGGAACTAAAAGTTAAAATGGCCATCAACTGATTACAGTAACTTGCTATGTACATTTGGAAAAGGCACCTCAGATCAGTGCACTAAAAGCAGCCCCATAGTTCCCTGAGGTTCATGGTGTGTCAGTAGGAATGGAAAGGAAGGGTATTTTAGAATACACTGCGCCCCGACCAAGAGGGTAGTGCCGGACATTTGTGTGGCTTTTGAGAACATTTAACAACATATATTTCACCGTGCCAGGAGCTGGCAGTGTTTCACACAGTGCGCCATCCATGCCGGATATAAAGGCATTTCTGCTAAACATGAGTCACCTACCTAAATCTGTCTAAATAAAGGCATTAAACAGGCCTCTCTGACAGCTGGCGATAATGGAGTCCATTATGGCGGAGTGGAGCGCTGCTTCTGGAATCTGTCGCACGCCTGTCCTGCAGGTGCGTAGTCACAGCCATTAGATTTGTGTCCTTTGCAGTGAGAAAAGGGCCTCCTGTTTCCGTCGCAAATGTCACTAAGCCAATATTTGAGAGTTGCTGGAAAGAACTGGGGTGTTATATGCTAATATTCTGACAGCATGCTAATGCGCGTTAGTATGCTAACAGCATGCTAATGACCGTGTCCAAATGAATCCCCAGTGATGTCCCCCTTTTATTGAGATAATGATGCTGCGTAGAGCTTTGGGGGGAAGAAAACACAATTAGTAATGTTTATATATACGTTATGCGTGTGTGTGTGTGTGTGTGTGTGTGTGCGTGCATGCGTAGGTGTGTGTGTGTGTGTGTGTGTGTGTGTATGCGCGCGTGTGCGTGTATGTGTGTGTGTATGAGGGAGAGAGTGGCTGTCTGCGGTTGGGCAAGCATTAATTACACAATAAATTAATTCCGGCTGTCATACCGCAAAAGTACACAAAAAGTCTTGAGCCGTTCATCATAATTCCTCCCTATTGCTGTGCAAATGCTGATGCAGTCACGGACATCCTGTCATATGTTCGCCTCCGACTGGATATGCGAAGGCAGGTAAAATATAAAGTAATTATGAATTATGCCATAACGACTGCCGATGCTCCTGGTCTCAGACTCCACAGTGAGCACTGGTTTACAATGTTCTGCCAATAATTTATGTTATATAAAAACAGATCACATTTTATACAAGTATCTCTTAGACCAATTATTTAAGCCAGCAACCTATACAAAATATTAACTAGCTAAATTCTACCATTTGCAGCAAGGCCAGAATTTCACTTTAATGCTTTTTCAGACACAGTAAGAATACAAAAATCAGGGTCTCTCCCAGGAGCCCACTTTAAACACCATGCTAATCTTTCAAGAGCTTAAAACCTGTGATTAGTCCCATGTGTATTTTAACAGCAGAACTGTATTGACCGTGTCACTCACTCAACAGCCCTGTCCACAGTCTTGCCCATAAAAAAGAACCCAAGGCTATTCTCTAAAAGCCTACGCGTGGCTTATCTTTACCTAGCACCATCTCACATATAGGCCTATTTTATGTCACTTGCACATTAGCTAGAGCTCTAAACTAATTTCAAGCGTTCTAGACTTTTAACAAGTGTTTTAAAAGGAAACCCAAGACATAGCTAGCGTATGGTTGCGAACAACCACTATTCTCAGGATTTCGGTTTCTCATAAAACCCTCCCGGAACAGGAGGCTGTCTTTTAGCCATATCTACTTACAATAATTTTATAAACTATAAAAAAACACCAGCTTGAAGAAACATTACACATTTCACACACAGAGGAACTAAAATGACTTCTGTCCTGATTCAGTGTTGGAAATGTTTGTGGCTGTGCCAGTCGTGCCACTGATTACTCACTGGTGAAACCTGACTCTGTTTGTGGTGACAAGTGTGACAACAAGGTCAATGGCATTTAACAACACAGAGGCTGATACTACACTCGCTGCAATAAACCGTCGGTGTAATAAAACACCAAGGAGCAAATAAACCATGTGTGGTTAAAGGCCACGAACGAGAAAAGTGTGTCGTCCAATGCAAGGTTTGGAAGTGCACTTGTTTGTCAACAACGCACAACGCAACTACTTCGGCTTTTATGACCACCATCATCAGATATTGAATCATAATTCCTACTTCCTTCCTTGTTCTAAATTATTTTTTTTTTTTAATCAAATTACTATTTTACAAATGTATGTATTATTGGAATAGATATTGAGTTAAGTCTACTCTATATTAATGATGGCTTAACCATGACATACTGTCACAAAGAGAACAGTTTGTGTCTCGGTGTATGAAAACATTAATGAATTTTGCATTGGTTATACTGGTATTTTAATTGCAATGCAAAAAAGCCAACACTGCATTCTCTGATTCTTAAACTTGAATATATTTTGCTTACATTTAAAAAATATATATATTACCATTGGAACCACTTTTTGCTCATGAAAGGCACCTTGACAATTCAAAATGCTTTAAATTACTTTATGAAAAAATATCACAGTATTTCAAAATGCAGATATGATAGGGTCAACGTTTTGAAGACCCCAATATGTTTTGTTCCACATGAACAACTGAAATTTCATCTGGATATAGTCATATTACTTGGCTGGAAATCAGTTGTATCCAGAGAAGTTCCATTGCAGTTATTGATATCACTATAGTATGCTGTGTGAAATGAAACGTAATTTTTGAATAATAACACATTTTAAACACATGCATGCACATGCACTTGCACACTTATATTCCCCTTGCATTAGCCTAATGACATAAAAGAGGTTTACACAAAAAAGTTATTATATTTTTGTCTCTAAATATGCTTCTGGGCCTTCGTATGCTAACTCACTGGCTTCATGAAGCATCTAGTGTCAGCCTGTTCTTCTATGGTCTGCCTAACAGCTGTTCAAAGATTGGATTTTCATGGACGTGCTTGCGATCCATTTAATCGTCGCATTGCACCAACCAGAAAAAAAATTACTTTTATCAAGTAATAATCTCCCCTAAAAGAAAAACATCAATGCCATTCATTTATATTTTATTTTCAACCAAATGTGGTAAGAAAACACCTCTCATTTTCAAGTGTATGTGTTCATTGGTATGGTCACAAATCTTTCATTCAAACTTCATTTTTACCGCAAAGCAACAAACTTGAGAAACTTACACAATATCTACACCTTCCCAGATGAATTAATTCAAGTTTGACAACTGCATTGCTGAGTGTTTGAAGGAATGTTTGACAGCCCAAGTTTCCACGAGCAACAGACACAGGCCTCAGGATATTTCGGCACACAACAAAAGGACAGCAGTGGAGAGAGGATCAGCGCCTCTTTAAATATTCATTCTGGGCAAGCCCTTCACCACTGCTAATGTGAAAAAGAGGTGTCATGTACTTCTTGTCAAGTCAGGACAGGACCCTGAGATAGGACGGACACAAAGAGAGGAGGGAGACAGGGACCGTTACTTTGCCCCGGAGTGGTCATTTTTGACAGACACTTCAGAAAGCTAAAGTAAGCACCCAGAAGCCCACACATTAAAATTTTCAGTGTCAAATTAACTCTTACAGTGTACATGTGGTCCCTATTGGACTGTTAGAGTTGAACTAGCAGTTAACGTTTTACTGTGCACTGTTAATATGTTTTTCTATATATGTAACTTAAGGCTTTTTAACTATATTGTTCTAACATTTTTGAGTTGCCAAGTAGTAAAAAAGCTACTGTACTGAGCTGCCGCAGGATGCAACAGGGTGTGTCCTCATTAGAGATAGGAAGAGTTTAAGGGAGCCAAGATTCCACAGGTTACTCCTGCATTAGGTCCTCCTAACAATGTGCCAGGCTCCCAAAAGTTACCAACTATAAACTGGTAAGGAAGGGCGATGTATATGAACATCAGCAGTTGCACTAATTCTCTTCTGTAAATGTTTAATAATGCACTGTAACCAGCAGCACATCTGGTCATTGCATAATTGGACATAGAGTTGCTCAGTGCTGGATCATAGCAGTTGGCCAAGTTGCCCCTCTCTCATCGTGCAAGAGAGCCCCCTCTGGTAGATTTGGGTACTGCAAGTCTTCCTATACCATGTGTCCTCTGACACAACAACTGCAGTTTCGGTAGTGGGCAGACCAAAGGGTCTGGCAGAAAACTTTCCTCAAACTGATGTTTGACCTTGCATGAACAGAATGCGCTCAAGAGCATTATTGGGCATTTCATATTTGGAGAAATTAAATATTTGGGATCCTATTTTTACAGACAAAAAAATAAATAAATAATCCAAAATATGCATTGTGCAATTATCTTTGAAGCTGTCTAAAGTACTTGCTTTTTTAATCATTTGTCTCCCCAATTCGGAATTAAAAGTTTCAATCTATCACCGCAATCCCTCTAATCTCCTACATAACTAGGGAAGGAGCACACTACTAGTGCACGGTTGCTCAGACCTGCAGCCAGCCAACACCGATTTCCACTCCTCCATTTACCAGAGAGTTGTTGCAGCTACGGGACCACAGGGCTGCACAACCCCCACAGCTGCCATAGGCGGCATATCACAAAGAGCCCGACCGACCAGAGGAGCTGCCGTTTCGGTGGGTGACGTGCCGCCCGTGCGACCCTGCCTTCCTGGGTGGTACTGTGGTAAAGGCGGCATTAGCCAACGACTCCCAGCCTGCCATGACCTAGACTGGATCTAAACCGTGGGGCACATCACTGTGCCAAGAACAAGAGACTCAACAGGAATCAACACGAAGGATAAAGGTTAAAGTATGGCTAATTGAACTTAAGTTTTTAACTTAATCCCTTTTCTGATGTTTTACTACTTTCACTCATTATCTGTTTTTCTCAACTTGTGAAGTCATCTTTATTAACATATTAACATAGCATAGCTTCGATTTTCATTAGAGGAGAACATGCCTCCTATCTCAACCAAAAGCATCCACTGCTGTTCATTAGGCTCAATAGCATGTTCCTCCCTAAATGTATCCTAAATGTGTCCACCACGTTCCCATATACATAATCACTCAGTAGAGTGCATTGCTGTAATTCAACTTCCACTTAAATAATTTTCAAAATAATGCAACATTTCAGTGAAACTGTAATCCAATTTGTCCTTCAATTCAAGTCATTTTCATTGAATGATGCAGTTAGTGCCTGCTGGTTCGATAACAATATGATAAGACTAATGATTGGTATGCAGTACTTGATGAAAATTCTGGTTAAGAGCAAAAATGCCTTTCCCTTGTCACAAGGACAAAGAGACTTTTGGTTGGACTTGTGTTAAGAGGAGTAGACTTATTTTAAACAGACAGGAAAGGCACTGTTTCCTGTGTGTCACAAAACAAAGGAGTACGTCTAAGGATGAAGGAGGATAATAAATAGCCAGCAGGTTAGGTTTAATGGAAGAGGGCACTTTGTCCGACACAAGCTTCATGACTGTGCAGGCTTTATAGGAAGACAATGTTGACTTACCTTGAAACTGTGTGAATTTGATCGTCCCCATTCTCTCTCCATTCCGGAACATAACTTGACCCTTGGAAAAGAGGGAAAACCAAGAACACTGATTAATACAGTTCTCAGCATTACCCCCAATGAAAGCTCAACTATTTATTTCCACTTCAGGTACCTAATCATGGATAACATAAATTTCAAGAGAAGAGCGGACAGAACCTTCCAAACAATCTGCAAATAGCATTTTTATTACCATTAGAAAGCACTGTTTCTCAAAATTTTGGTTTTGCTTAACATGCTCTGCACAGAAAGGGCTAGCATGTGTATCCTTTGCACAGTGAAGATAAGCATGTGCATCCTCTGAACAGAGAGGGTGAGTATGCGTATCCTCTGCACAGACAGGGCTAGCATGTGTATCCTCTGCACAGAGAGGGCTAGCATGTGTATCCTCTGCACAGTGAGGACTAGCATATGCATCCTCTGCTTAAACAGAGCTAGCATGTGTATCCTCTGCACAGACAGGGCTAGCATGTGTATCCTCTGCACAGAGAGGGCTAGCATGTGTATCCTCTGCACAGTGAGGACTAGCATATGCATCCTCTGCTTAAACAGAGCTAGCATGTGTATCCTCTGCACAGACAGGGCTAGCATGTGTACCCTCTGAACAGACAGGGCTAGCATGTGTATCCTCTGCACAGAGAGGGCTAGCATGTGTATCCTCTGAACAGACAGGGCTAGCATGTGTATCCTCTGCACAGACAGAGCTAGAATGTGTATCCTCTGCACAGACAGGGCTAGCATGTGTATCCTCTGCACAGACAGGGCTAGCATGTGTATCCTCTGCACAGACAGAGCTAGCATGTGCATCCTCTGCACAGACAGGGCTAGCATGTGTATCCTCTGCACAGAGAGAGCTAGCATGTGTATTCTCTGCACAGACCGGGCTAGCATGTGTATCCTCTGCACAGACAGGGCTAGCATGTGTATCCTCTGCACAGACAGGGCTAGCATGTGTATCCTCTGCACCGACAGGGCTAGCATGTGTATCCTCTGCACCGACAGGGCTAGCAGTGTATCCTCTGAAACACATGCAGCCATCTTTCCACTCCACGGCCCACCAGCTGAGCCACGCAGCCACTGTGCCAGAGACCTGAACTACTTATACAGCTGATGAAAGTGCAGGCTGCAGTTACAAAATTGAGAACTGGAGACGCTCGTGTTTGACGAGGCGGGGAGTGCCCTCCTGGCTGTGACCCTCTCTCTCAGGGTAAGGCTAAGGACAGTTATGCAGCACCACAGTTGCCGCTAGTATAATGAGATGAGAGGGATTTTGATCATGGGCCACTGGGAATTTCACTAGGCTGAGAACCAGGAAAGTGCTTTACCAGGAAAAGACCCCATCCTCCCCATATAGTATTTCTGCCCACCCACTGTATTTCTGTGTTATAAAGACATAAGATATGGACCATATGGGGTATACTGTGCATATTGTCTTTATGTCCCCCTCAAGGCAAATAAAGCCATTTTCATCAGATGGTGCTGCTCATTACATTGTGCCTGGGTTTACGATGTGAGGCCCTGCTTCTCTTGACAATCTTGAGGAACCCTCTGGAACCTTTCCTTACACGTTATCACAGCTAATTAATTTCAGAGGGAGATAAGAGGCGGACCAGATACAGTAGATGCATTTGGGGTAGATAATGGCCTGAGATTATACTTTTGGATTTTATATTTGTTTATTTTTCATCACTCACTCCTGGCACTGTAACTAGAGCTTACCACAACAACATCTGACAGAGAGCAGTGCCTGGACCATTTGTCATAGTGGAGGCCTGTGAATTGATCGGTCTTTCAGGGTATACATAATTACTTGCTAAACAAATTGATTTGTCAAATAAAAAAGGAGATGAATGAAAGGACCGATAAGAAATCAATCACCCATTTCATGCCTTATCTAAGAAAGTATAACTTGTTGTTTGTAGTGACGGTCGATCTCTTAAAAGAAAAAAGAAATACAAATGTCAGAATCTCTACAAGAGCAAGTTTGGTGGTGTGTTTTGAGTGTGCAGTTGGAGATTAAAGTGGTACTACATAAGCTCTTGAACATCACCCAACAGATTGGTTGTAAAAGCTTTTGGGCCGCAAACTATATCCTTGGAGTTCAACACAGAGCAGGACTTACAATTTAAGTGCATTGACCAATGCGCCATGTTCCTAAATAAACCGTAGCCCATCCTTCACTGTGCTATCTGACTGAGAAAAACATCAAATCAAATCAATTTATTTATATAGCGTATTTCACAGCAATTGTCACAATACGCTTCACGGACAACCCTGGCCTAAACCGCCACAGGAGCAAGTCTACAGCAACAGTGGCAAGGAAAATCTCCCTGTGACAGATGGGAAGAAACCTCAGAAGGAACCAGGCTCAAGGGGGAAACCCATACTCCTCTGGTTGGCTCAGGGTGTACATTAGTTACCAAAATGGTCAGTCAGTCAGTCAATGGTTACATCGTTCATATTGCGGCTCAGATGATGGGCGGGGTTGAGTGGCCTCATCGAATAGATATGAAATGATACAACACGGAATGCTGAACAAAGTGCCACTGACGGATTTGATTTAGAATAACCCAACGCAAAATGATAGAATACCGTGTGATCTGATAGTGTGATATGGAGCCATACAATTCTGAACATCACAATATGGCACTGTCCGATGCTGAACGACTCAAAAATGAACCTTGTGACAGCACAAATTCCAAACATCACTCATAAATTGTAACAAATCAACAGGAGATATTAACTTAATTTGCCTTCTGGATAATCACAATTACAAGAAAAAAAACTGCAAATAACTTAACGGATATGTAAATATTCTTTTGGAAAAAAAAATCAGTCCCTTAAAATATTGTATTTTCCAGCAGCCATCCCAAAAGTTCATTTAATTCATAGTGCCATCCTTCTGCCCTCAGAGAGCTCTCTAATTTGTCATTTAATTGGAGTTTTGGATTATTTGACTACACGAAACAGGTGAAAGAGACAGAGAGCATGAACGATTCAAACAGCATTTAAACCGGGGAGGCCTTGGAAGAGCCAATTTAACATCAAAAGACGCAAAATGCTTTGAAGTTTCAAGCGCGCACGTCCTACCAGTGTGTCTTCATTCGGCTTCTGTGATGATATAAATGTGCTGTATAACAACGAGCTTAAACAGATCGGTGCAAATGAGGGTTTGGATACAGGGCAGGAGAAGGCAGCAGCTGTCAGGGCTCTGCCATTGGGCTTGTGCCTTGTTGCTAGGGTGGGTGCCAGGGCAGGTTGTGCCCCGTTGCTAGGGCGGACGCAGAACCCGCTCTAAATCAGGTGGCAAAAAAAACGGCACTGTGGTTTTTCGTCTGAAGTCTTTATATACACGACAAAAGATTATATTAAGCTATTTATGGATTCTGCTAATCAACACATCACTTCAGCACTTTAGGTTTCTGTTAAAAAACATTTCAATGCTGGAAATGAAGCGGAGCCTTCGTATCACATGCCATCACTGAAACACAACGTCTGCCAGAGCGCGAGTCAAAGATGCATGAAGCTTAGTGTTCTGTCCAAAAGTTTGTTCCTAGGTCTCGTTCAATCGTGACATTTCCCATTGACATTTTATATAACTGAATAAAATTAAAAATGTCCCCACAAGTATAACATTTACATTGGGACAGAACTAACAATCGAAGTACAGCCACTATTCTGTATGCAGTGCTCCATGGAAACACGCAGCATATTAGCACACTATTCCACAAGCAATGCCTTTTCCAGTAATAATTTCACTGCATTGAAAATAAACACTTGGTTGTGCAACAAAAACATGACAAATTGAACTAAAAAATGTATAATGAATAAACCCACAAAGATGTTACTGTAATACAGGGACTAAGAATGGACTGGAAGAGCCTTAGCAGGCATTACGCTAACCTGCAACCTGTCCGCCCTTATTACTCCTGTGAATGGGCGTCATACTAACTCCCTGCAGTTGGGGGCCTGAGGTCCCCAACCCAACAGAACAGCCCCGCCAGATCCCAATGCCAACCGGGCCTATCTGCTGAGTACCTGCAGGGGGCGTACTGATGGCCCCCCTGGCGTACGGCAAACTCTGGCCCATCCCCAAATGGAAGCGTTGCAGCTGTTTAACTATACAGGAAATGACTTTTAGAATTATTCACTGCGCTGGAACCAGCGGTACTGAATGCCAAGATGAAAAAAGTCATGCTCAATGTGTGCTCAATGGGCGGCAAGCTACGCAATGAGCCAAAAAATTACTAATAGTCTGTGGCACCATTGGGAGGAGCCAGTGCTGTAGTTACCCAAGGAGAGCTTGCCAACTTAAAGTCACACTACACCTAGTGTAAAAACGCACTCTACATGCACTTGCCACTGCATACTCTCGGTCACATCTGGCTTGGTCATAAGCCTTAACTATCTTGTTTATTGCGGCCAGCCTATGCCCATTTACTGGCTGAGCCCAAACGTGGCTCCCGAACTGGATGGATTCACTGGGGAGTGTTTGGTACATCCACCCCAAAACATTTCCCCTGTGCTTGTGTATGGGAAGGTAGCGCTGTTGCTCTTAGCGCTGTGACTTGACCGCACCAAGACCCTGTGTGTCAGGGGACAGCGGGGTGTCGTCCGTGTAAAAGGGACAGTGTGAGACGGCGGCGACGGCAGGAGCACCTCTCCCCGCGCCCTGCAACGTGCTGTTGAGCAGAGCTACAGGATTAGCATTTCCTATTAAATTCCAGCTCTCTTATTCACCTGTTCTGATGACTTGCTGCCATGGGGCTGTGACACCAGCCAGTGAACGCGTGATGCCCCTCCAGATATGCTGCCCTCAAAAAAAATCACACCGCTTGAAGAACTTTGGATAGAGGTTATTTGAAGTCAATCTATAGTACTGTACTCTACAATAGCAAAAAAATCTAGTATTTGATAAGAGACAGAATTGGAACATCTAAAGTGCTTTTTTTCTGCAAAGTAACAATGGTAACCCTATAATGGAATGCAGTATAATGAACGTTAAACTGCGCAGAGATGTCTGAGAGTGTAGCAGTGTAGTGTGTACAATGACTGGAAAGCAATAACCGTTGAGCACAAGGCATTGCTTCAGCCCTCTGCCCTGTTATTTGCTCAGTGTCCCAGTGCTTTCACTGGGGCATGCCTCGAAACTAATGTTTCAGTTCCTGCATTACTGCGTTACTGTCCAATCAATAACAGGAGTGTTGATGACTGCCCGGCAGGTCATCCGCGAAGAACAGTAGAGTGCAGGAAGCAGCGGAGGCAGCATTTGGCGTCGTGGCCCAGGATTCATAGCGTGGAACCGGGGAGAAGACCTCAACAAACTGGGCCAGGCGACTAGGCCAGACTGTTCCACGAGTGACCTGTCTTTATTGGGCAAACTCAGAGATCCGTCACCTGAATCAGCTGCAGATATAGCCACGGTGCACTGCTGATTCCAATGATGCATATCTCTCTCTCTCTCTCTCTCTCTCTATCACTTCCTCTCTCTCTTTCTCTCTCTCTCCTTCATTCTCACTCTGCATGTGTTTGTGTGTGTGTGTGTGTGTGTGTGTTTAAAGAAGTGTGTTGGGGAGAGTTTATGCTTTGCATAAAATATGGTATACCAACACAGAAACATAATCATCTGCAAAGCCTGGATTTAAAAGGCCATCATCACATTTTTTGATGATGCAAACAGGCAAAAATGGATTTACACCCAGAGGTCGAAACACGATAACGCTCTCACGGTCTTCTGCTAAAATATTTACAAATGCACTCAAGAAATAGCATTTATCTTCATATTCCTGTTTTCCTCTTCTGCTCACAGATGTGTGACTTTGGACTGGCAATGTGAATAAATTGTTTTGACAGGTAATCTTCCCAACAGGGTTGGCATTTGAAATATTTTCTGTCGGTTTTGAGCTTGTGTACCTCCCCCCATTCAAAACTTTCTTTCTGCAATTTTCCACAACTTTTCTGTACATAAAATATACAATTCAGCTATCACTGAACAAATACTGAGAGGTGGACCATGGTTGGCTCCAACAAATAACAGTATTTTATTTCAATGTATATATGCAGTTACATCAGAATTCTATTTTCTATTGCAAAAGGATGATAATGACTTGCACAATATATTGTACCATAATGCCTCTACACTATTTTGGGCTTCAGGAAAAGTCAAGTGATCAATGAAAAATTATGCATGCTCTGCACTCCCAAAAATAAACCTGTTCCATTACAAGGAACAGTACTGTATATTGACACCCCATGGCTCTTGAAGTAGCAGTAGTTGAGCCTTGTATTACATTAATATTCGGTATTACCGAGCACTGACCATATATTTTATGAGATATTTCATGCTCTAATGTGCAGAGACCTTCTTCTATACAGTGGTGTGAGGTACCATTCCTTTCTGGAAGGGTTTGTACATTTTGGCGCATCACAGGAATAAACAAAATAAACATGGTGGCAATAGTCTTTAGCAGAGACTTTTTAAACAATCTGGTTGTTTGGGTCTGAACTGGTTATTGATACTCCAGACCATTCAGTTCTCCTGGTCGGGGAACCCTTTCCTCCAAGCAAGAAGAGTGCAAGGCACAGACTTCTTTTTCTGGCGTGTGTCTCGGCTAAGAAAACACTTACCGTCACTCCGAAAAAGTTGGTCTCATTCATGGCGTCCAAGACCATCTTCCCCACCTCCTTGTCGTCGACGGTAAAGTTCCGGAAGACGTTTTCTCTCTCTTTCTCTCGCAGTTTCTCCCTGACCCCGGTCAGTGTCTTTGCTATGACCCAAATGCCATCGTAAGCGAATCCGTGGAACTTGCTGGATTCCACTCCTTTCTGCTGCCTCTGTCTGTTATACTCCCGCTCATACTCCTGTGGTGTCTACATACAGAGGCAGAAGAGGTTGTTTAGAAAAGGCCTGTTTATGACTACTTTATTGGTGTCCTGAGGGTACAGGAAAATTAGCATTTTCTCAACAACAAAAAAACAAAAAAAGAGCTTGGCGTACACCACATGATAAAGTAAGACATTGAGAACTGGATTTAATCACCTGTTATTGATCAAACTGCTAATCATAATGAACATACAATCTAGCTGTTGATATTTTGCATGGAGTGACTAATCCATGATGATCAAACTGCCCCTAACTGTGCTGTATTGTACTGTATTTGGTGACTAAGAAGAAAATTCATTTTGGCTGAATTCCTTCTTCTGTCTGTAGCAGTAATGTAAGATTGGAAGAGAAGAAAAGCCGAAATAAACAGAATAAAATTAATGATGGATAATAAGATTCACTGTTGGTCACTGTTGCAGTGACTATCAAAAGCATGTTGTAATTGTGGTAATATCGATGGTACTTCAGCTAGACATATTAAGGTTATGATGAGTAAAATTTTTGGAGAGTAATCTAAGATGGCTGCCTTGCATCACCCATGTTGGTGCAACTTATTGTTGGCGAGTTTACCCTGTCTCCTGTGATAACCATTCATGGTCAGCTCACTCAGTGGTGTGCACTGCGATGAGACGTTTCATGCCTTTGGGTTGATAAGATGGTGTGGGGTACAGGGAAGGCACACCTACCCTCCCAGAGATGCCCTTGGTCTGCTTGGCACTGAGTGGTTCAAAGTCCACACTGATGTAGCCCTCCATAGCCGTCAGCAGCTTCCTTGTGGTGCAGTTTGTGGAGTTAGCCTGCTCCCACCAGTTCCCCTGGTACCAGCCTGGGATAATCCACTGGTACTTACTGCCAAACATGTTCAGGTTGTAGGCCTGGGATAAAATAGGAAGTGACATCAAGGTTTTACGGGAAGTCACACCGCCAATGTTAAATATCACCAGATGGCAAGCTTGAGAACTCCTTCCTTCTCCTAATTTTCTACTTTTCAAAGAGGCGTAACATTTCTTAGAGGGATATTCCACCTAAAAATCAAAACACATGATGTTTACATTGAGTGTTAGCGATCCATAAATACATTTTTACAAATATGTCCAAAGTTAAGTATCAACATGATGTATGAGATTGGGCCAGGCAAATACAATTGATTTCAAAGGGGGTAAAATGGCATCTCAAAACCAAACATTTAAATGAACCTTTATTTTTGTTTAAAAGTTCATGCAGGAAACATGTAAATGGAATGTTCTTGTTTGTCTTGATAGTCTCACTGAGCTACTGATAGACACACACTGGTGGTAAAACTGATTGTTGCTTATTTCAGAACATTGCATTGTATTCTGGCACTGATAAACTCAGGTAACTTGCTAAACAGGAGGATCCCCATTGTTTCTACTCATGACAAATGCCTGAACCAACTAAACATGAATAAATATCTATGCTGTAAATGTAGAGGGCAAAATATCTCCTGGGATACATAAAGAGGATAGTTTATTATAATATAATCGAAATAACATCATTAATGATATAGTTCAACAGTTGCGATTTGTTACAGCGAAAGAAAGACGTTGCATTATTACATATCATTACAGAATAAGAGGAATTTTCACAGAACTGTTCTGGGGCTCTCCCACTGAGCATAGGCACAGTATGATACTAGCTGGCTAGCTGTAGTGATAAACTAAAGTGTTTCAAGCTCTTCTGGAGACACACATGCCTAATTTCAATCTGCCCTGCAGTAGAACATTGTCTTGGCAGTGAGTGTTATTTAAAAAGAGGCAATTAAATTGTGTAACCTGCTGTCACTGGCAAGCGAAGAGCCAGTTATGAATTAATAAGGGCTTCCGGAATCTGGTCACTGCACAAGTTCTGTGCCCACACACAAAATGACAGGCCATCATTGCATTTGCAAAAAGACCTGCGAGAACCCATAATGCTATCATCTTAAACCAGATGGGAGACGAAGCACCCATTGTGCCTCTTGACCTGGTCAATGTCGTCTGCAGAAATGCACGGAGCGATGCAGTCAAAATAGATACACTTCTGATGCATTCACATGCACATCTGACTATTTTCCATGTTGGGGTTTAGACAGTACTACAGGAGAACTGGCCCCTATCGCAGGGGGTCATATATCTCACTGACGACAGCTGGAAGGCTAAGTGCATCTGACATATTGTTGGGAGACAGTAGCACGAGGAATCCTGGCCAGTTTAAAACCACCCTCGTATAACAGAACAGCCAGCGCCAAATGAGAGGAGTTCTGTCAGCAACTATAGGGCCCAGCTCGCTTTTCCAACTGAACCACTTGGGAGCCATTTTCTAATTATGACATGCAAATCAAGAAAGAGTCAGCAAGCAAGCTAATAGCAAAAATGTCTATTTTTCTCCTCTTTCTTTTGAAAGGCCCAGTTTATTGACTTTTAGAGGATTGTCTAATCTATAAAGGTCTATATCCTGCTCTCACTTAGAACTTTTATCACTTGATTTCTTAGGTTTTCAGTCCGACCAACATATTTTTGTTATATAGGACAGGGATGAAAACAATGAAACATTGGTTATTGGGTTATCCCCCCTCCCCCACCCACCACCCCTCCAAACATTGCAGCATATCTGACAGGTTCCCATGCACATTGTAATTTTCCTTGATCAGAATGGATTAGATATAAAACTTAGCAAAACTCCTTTGGCAGTGAGCCCATACACTGTGACTCATCACGATGCTGCAGTGACTCTCAAATGTGTTTAAGTGAAAGCTTCCACCTCCATCTACATTTCCCAGGAAGGCAGAAGGGAACTGGACACTGATGATTTACATAATCTCGCCAAATGCCTAATAATCTTTATCATTGTGTGTACTTGAGCCATGGTGTTCCCTTTCAACACTTTCCCTAGTCAACCTGTGCCTCTGGTCTCCAACGGCGGTGATGAGAAAACGCATCACATACTTACACAGCAGAAGACTTTTGAGGCCAGGTTCTCATCAAACTGCCCGATAATTATCCTCACGTCGTTATCCTGTGAATGACACACAAAAAATTGAAATAGGGTAATGCCTAGGCCAATAATATCACAGCTGTTTGTCTGGAAAATGAAATGAAATCATCCGCTCTGAAAACTGTTCCACATTTAAAGGACAGAAGACAACTGTACTCTGAATGAAATCTATTTCTACTTAGATTTATCCCATCCTTATAGCTAAAAAAAGAAAATGTGATTTCATACAGATTCATTGCAAAAGACTTCACCATGCCATCATCAACACAGTGTATAATTGTATATTGCAAATATTAGTTACATCTAAATTCAATCCAAATTCAAATGGTGTACTGCTTGAGCTCTCAATGTACCCGCTTTCACACAAAAAAGAAATCAAACATTTAATTATTGCCTCCAACCACTGATGGGAAATCATCAATGTTTAATATCTAATCAAGAGGCAGTGTATTTCCTCTTAACAAGCATAGGTAAAGACAAAAATTGAGTATTGATTGTTATTTTTCTCACTCAGTTTAATGTACAGCCTTTAGCTTCTAGGATGTGTGGAAACACTACCTCTGCATTGATTGAGCAAATGGATTGAAATGCTTTCCGTAATGAGAGCTGGATGGTTTTCTTGGCTGTATCTCAGTCAATATTTGCTTTCTCACCCATTCTTCAGAAGGCCAAGTAAGTTAGAACTATTGCACTTATGTTTGTTTTTTCAGCTACTGTTTCCAAAATAATATCATGTTTAAAGATATATTTAATATCTTCCGTAAAGGTATTTAAATGTCAGCCCTTTCTTGTGGTGTCACCATCGATGGTATACCTCCTGGTGGTTGCTAATCAAACATAATGATATGCATGGTCTTTTTTTTTTTAAATAACCTGTGAAACATCCATATCTGGAGGTCAGAGGTCATTAGCAATGTAATTAAACAAATAATATGCATTTTTTGGCCTTGAGATAATTGATTTCTATATGATGCACATGCATTTACATGGGCATGGGTTATTCCAAGAAAATACATACATCTATTTTTTTCATCTATACTGCCAGTAATGGAGAACTTCAAATGGAGCGGCTGAAATTCTGCTTCAATGGAGCCTAGTGTGTGGGCCCAGAACCTTCCCACAGAATCCATCAAAACAGTCATCTCCTCAGAGCTGCAGTGGCCTTTTCCTGGAGCCAAGATCACGTTGGAAGACGTGGACCTTTGTCAGAGAGCTAAACTCGCTTTCAAAGCCTTTTGTTCGGATGCAGCATTCTCATCAGTACAGTGAGTTGTCTCCCTGCTTCTGCTCAGACCTGGACAAACCTTTATTGTATGACTGGGCTGGTGGCGGTTTGGGGGGTGGGGGGGTGAGTTCTTTGGAAGACAGCACTGAAACCCTCAGCAAGTAACAGAACCTCCCACTGAGAGACACCTCACTTTTAAACCTGAAAACCACAAAGTCTGGCATGGCTGAATCGGCCACCCACAAGCCGTCAAGATAACAAAGCCCGCCTGTTCGGTGGAAATTGAAAAAGTTGTTTAAGACAATAGCTACTGAAGTGAAGTCTTTCTCAAAAAAGTCCTTCTCAGACACGTGTGGTCTGTGGCAGGTAGTAAAGACAAAATTATACTCTTAGTTGGTGCTTAAAAGCTGAAACAACTAGGAGAAAACAAATTCTCTAAAGGAATCTTGGTGTTTCAGGGTCTTCAGTTACCTGCAGTGCTGCAACAGCCTTCTCACAAAGTACATGATTGTGCTCTGTAACATGGAGCACTACATCTGAACAATTGGCTCAGTTTCATAACTGCAATAGGGAGTTCATTGACAAGACTAACTTAAGTTGTATGAGGGCCTTGCAGGATTTATGATGCCACATCGGGACCTTGGACACTGCGATGCCTATTCCACAGGAGCAATGGAGACTGAAGGAGCGCAGAATTCTGCTTGCGACTGAGCAGATGCAAACACAAAGGCCACGTGATGTCATAACTCACCTTCAGCTTCTTCACATTGATGCAGGGGTCGTTGGAGAAGCTCTCCGTGTCGGCGATTTGAATGTCTGCTTTCTCCAGCTCGTTGGTCAGGTCGTTCCTCACCTGTCAGACGGGGGGAGAAAGATGGCAGCTCAGAGATGCTGGCACAGGAGTGGAAGGTATGATACTACAGAGTGAACCTAGGCCTTGATTAACGTCCTCCTTTCAGCTGAACACCCGCTGCCTGAATCCAAAATGCCCTGACTGCTGTGATTCTGGGGGACAGCCACTAATGTGTGCGAACCCCTGTTGAGCGTGGGACGGAGACATGTGTGGCCTCCATTAATTTACCCCCAATTATCCTGTAGAAACCATTAGTAGATGTCAATTAATGCACTTAAAGGAAATTAGGCTTTCCAAACAGGAAATTACTTCTGGGTTCCCAGTGTGTATTTGAGGCTCATGCTGAAATGAAAGCATTTATACACATTTTTTAAATGCACTCATCCAGCTATCTGAGGGCAAAAAATACATTTTGTCAGAACTGCCAAGGTGGCAAGCGCCTTTTCTAATATGGTAGCTCGGGGTGTCAAGGTCAAGTCTTGGAGGGGACCAGGGTCCGCAGGTTTTTGTGGTTTCCTTTTCGGTGACCTTTGAAACAAGGAGTGTGAATTGTTTAGGCCAGCATTCCCCAACCTTTTTCCTTCCACGGCACACTTTCCAAATTTACAGAATCTCATGGCACACCACGCCGACAGAAAAAAACCACGAGCGTCGTATTGACGTTGATGTGACGTGCCAACAGTAGGCCTAAATGTTCTTTTGGGGTTATGCGATATGCATTTTAATTACATTTATTTTGGCCTTTGTGAATGTGATTTGTTCATTTAAGTTTTTTTAATTCATTTGAACATTACATTTTTTCACACGGCACACCTGACCTCGTCTGACGGCACACCAGAGTGCACAGTTGGGGAACACTGGTTTAGACAGCCAATGACTTAAATTAAGCAGTTAGGTACTCTGATACACCCAGAAACCCACAGACAGTGTCTGTCCTCCAGGCCTGGGGTTTGGCTGCCATATGGCAGTTAGAGCCTGCACATGGCAACCAAAATGGCAACAAAAGGAAATGTGGTTGAGCAGGTTGTCCAAGCACATTATGTCCAAAAGCGAGAGGCGAATGTGACAGAACACTATCGGCCGAAGACAGAAAAATGAACTGACAACTCACAATGCAATTCACCCAATTTGCTTGGGTAAATATCCAGGCTGTGTGCAAACACCTTAGGCAAAATGTAAACTCTGCTTGAGTATGGCAACTCTTTTACTGCAGATGTATCCTAAGTTATGTTTTTAAAGCAACTTTACACAAAAATGACAATGGCACACATGGCATTACACAGTTATTGTACTATGATTGACATCAACTGGATTCTTTAACTTTGGCTTTGTAATAAATTCAGGTGTAGTTTATTATAATTCGTTTTTCTTCATAAACACAGTTTAGCAAGGTAATTTTGTCAATCACAGAATATTCTGTAAAAGACTTTTGTCGGATTTTCAGAAAAAAAATGAACCTATATTTTTGGCCAAATTGTGATAATACTATGTGATAATACTATGATGCTGTGGACTGAACCAGTGGACTAAACAGCTAAATATGTATGTCTTAAGCAGGTCCATGATACACTTCAATTTACTAGCGTGTTAATTGCATAACACAATGCAGTACTGGAATTGAATGCAGCGTTCCAAAGTAAACCGTAATTAAGGAGCGAGCGCTCTGCCGCAGTAAGGTGCTCATTTCAGTTGCTTTGAGAAGACAAAAGTTTGGGAAACCCCGTGACTGTAATACACTGCACTAGCACCCAAACATCTATTCAGGAGGCGGAACGTTTAAAAGCCTGAGGTTTGGAACCTGCTGTGACACTGTGGCGTTGTACCCTTGAGCAAGGTAATCGACATGACTTGCTTCAGTAAGCATCCAGCTGGATAACAGGAAAACCATAAGCTGGATGAGGGGGTCTGCAAAGCTAATGAATTATGTAATACAGGATGGGGCAAATGTGGGAAAAACGTGAAGACACACACACGCACGCACGCATGCACAAACACGCACACGCACGCACAAATACACACGCACGTACCCACGCACAAACACACACGTACACGCACGCGCACGCACACACTTCCCAGCACTAAACTGTATTTTCCCAACCCAGGTGTGTGTTGGGGGAGGTCGTTGAGCAGGACCTTTCGACGGACAGATTTAACTGGAGAGGACAGCGGGAGCGGCGAGAGATCGAGAGGATTAAGGGATTTAAAACCAAACCTGAACTGTCAGAAGATGAGCATGATGTGATGAAATACATCATGCATTTACATGCTGACCCATCAAGTGAACCCGCACTAAAAATGATAAACAAAAGACAGAATGAGTCAGGTGTGTGCAAATGCTGCTTTGTGTGTGCTTTGCAGGGTTACTGGAGCAAGGCCTCTTTTGCTTGTGTGATTGTGTGCAAACTATTGTGACAAACTGTTTGATGAGAAAGTGGAGTACGCAGGTCATACTTAACGACAAATGGTCATTATCGTGATTACCACATATTTATTTTTGTTCACTAATTTCACCATGGTTGTTTGAGCTATTGTCAGAACAGTCAGACGCACAGCCCACGCAGAGGGCAAATAGCTTGACCAATCCAAGAGCCTCTTCAACAACGCTATCATGTGCTGCTGTTATAATACAGCAGATAAGCGCTCAGCAACATTTCTCTATCTGCATCAGGCATGGCTCAGCTTGGCAAAGTAGCCAGTGAAACAATCGTCAGGGCAACCAGAGAGGGAGATAACCCCGAGGACGAAGCCCGTGCGGGGAACCTCAAGCACGTCTTCCCAGAGTCCAAACACCTCGTTCCAGTCCACTGCCATTTTCAGGGGAAGAAATCATTTGTAAGAGCCTGTGCAGGTTTCTGCATTGGGGGAACAGAACGAAACACCTCACAAAAAATACTGCTGGCCTCTGTTCAAGGCAAAGTTTTCTGCTCCGTGGCTGAAATTCTTATTTAAGGCCGATGTCAAGCAATTATCCAAGTGCTGTCCTAACATTTTTTCGTCTGCTGGCAGCAATGTTGTTGAAGTTTGTGGTTAAATAAACTTCTGCTGTTGAAGAATAAATGCTAACGTATGTGATATAAAAAATAAAAAAAAAGGTGTCAAAGAACTGATGAGGTTGTTCTGCTGTCTGCTATTCTGCCATTTCCTGTTATTGTCTACCTATGTTCATATTTACCCTGTTAAATTTGTTGGACTGAGATACTGGATTTAAAACAGAAGCAATAGAAAAATAAAAGTAAATTAAGCAAATAGTTTGCCATGGCCATAAACCATAGATAGATATTTCAAATCAAAAGAAATCACAAGTATTACATGTGGTGGTCATTCAGTTCATTCACACACTGATAATTTTCGCCTCTGAGCAAAGTCTCTTACTCTGCCTGGGTTGCGTTTACACACATGTAATGTCTTTCATCCCTTTGCTGAGAACTCAACGGCAGGGGCTGTTATCTCTGAATCAATAACACCCGGCCTTCCTCTCCAGAAACAATGACTGGGACGGGTTCGACACACCGACGCGGTCTGTTCCGCCGCTTGCTGATAAAAGGCCGACGTTCAATCTCCCGAACAGTAAGACGCTTTGCAGCTGCGCGAATTTCCGGCTGTCTGCTCGCTTACAAGCGCCTCTTCCTGGAAAATAAAACGGTTTTTTGTTTGTGCGGGTAATCCCCGTCCCTCTGTCCTGGGACGGATTCCCTCCGCACGTCTCCAGCTTTTCGGGACGGTGCCGGTTGGCCAGCAGGGGTGAACAATGGCCGCATCTGCCCTCGTCCGAGCCCGGGACGGGATTCCCTCTGCAGTAAACGAGGGCAGCGAGGGGAGGGTGGGTAATCCATGTATGGATGCACTGTTTGGGATAGCGCTGAGGGGAAATCTGTATCAGATAACAGTCTTGCTCGCATTACGTTAAATGTATTCCCATTTACTGCGGCTGCGGAAGAACGCTGCGGCAGCGGGGTTCTATTTATAGGCGGGCTTTACGGCCGGATCGGTCCGGGCACAGACCAATCAGGTGAATAACACGAGCAGGAGGAGAATAAAGATGCAGTGGCCGACATCTGCGATCAGGGAAACACCAGCACATGCCGGAAGGGTCCGCGATGACTTCACTGTCTGTAGTGTAAGTCTCAGAGACTCTTGCTTTTGTTTGTGAGTACGTGTGCAATCATGTGGCCACAAGACACACGAGGCTCGCTCTTTTTTCCCATTTGCTAGATTAATTGGGAACATTTAAGTTAAATATTACATTTGAATTTATTTATTTAGCATTCTTCCCTTTTGTTCTCTCTATATGGAATGCCCAGGTTGTATATCAGCATTCATTGACGGATCCACTGCTTTGAAATGACATATCTTATATGCAGGTCTGTGCAATTCCTGTCATGATTTCCATCAGTTTGGGTGAGTGCAGGTTTCAGCACCCCTCCTCTGAGGTCTTTTCAGCCAATCACCACTTCCCCCCACCCTGCAGTCCGTCAGCTGAGCTGTGCAGAAGTTGTGCCAGAGGAGTGTAATTCATGCACAGCCAGTGCAGGCAGATAGCAGGCGTCCAATCAGCGCACGTTTAGGGGGGACCCCCTCTGGACTAAAACCCTCCCACTCTCAGTGATGCAATTATGCATCACTCCTAAGGACTGCTTTCCACAGTACCGGCATGATACGAATTCAATACTGAACTGTGGAGCTCGTCAAATATATTACAGTCTTTGCATGAGCAAGAAGCTCTGTCTCAAACCCTAAAAAGCGCGGCTCTCGCATTAATTCTGAAAGCATTATCTTTCAGTGTGGCCTTTGCCGTGCTTTCTAATTTCATTAATGCCCATCGGTGAACGGAGGACAGGCCGGAGCACACCGCTGGCTACAGGGCCCATTTCATCAGTCACAACATCGACGCGCGACATCGCCGACAGCCCGAAATGTCGGATAATCCCTCCTTATCCGTGTTGTGAAACGCTCCCGAAGCGTAAGTCACCATCTGAAAATCTTATGAATCCAATGATGTCCTGTTATCTGAAGGGCTGCAGTCTGGTCCACCTATTAAAATCAGCCAGGGACATTGGCTCTCAGACAAGGGATTATGCATTATTAAGCACGTTGCAGTGAAATCCCGCCCCGATGGTCAGTGGGGTGGGCGGGGCTGGGGTTCTCCTAGCGCTGGCCACAGATGCTGCTCATTGTTAGGCTGGGGAGACGAGACTTGGGCTGACACAGTCAAAAAATTTCAAAGAGCACCCTTGATGAAAATATTAAATTTATCAACAGGGCTCCAATCATTCTTTAAGGTTTAATGCCAAAAAAAGAGAAATTCAGACTTAATCTGCAAGACAGCGTTCCACGCTGTGATTCAAGACCTTAATCCACTTATTTGATAGACACTTGCAGGACGGGGGAGGGGGGGCGGGTGGGGGATGGGGGGGGTGTGCCAAAAATTCTCATCGCTCTCTGCCAGATTTTCACAGATGAAAAAAGGCTTACGTTTGAGCTGGGAGAGCAATCCTTCAAATTAAAAAGTCAAATAAATTCCACACTCCAAAATAACAATTACTCTTGAGAACAGTTGCTGTTGGTGCAGGGAATTGCTAAACTTGATTTTCTGCTCCTTCAAAACTGTGAAACGGCTATATACTTCCACATTAACAGGAGAACCCAAACATTTCAGGGAAAGTTTTATATCTGAAATGGGTATAAAAGTTTCCAACTAAATATCCACATCTCTATATTTTACATTACTAAAGGCAGTGCTACACTATGGAGAACAGTCACTGTAGACCATATGGATTCTTGGTCTAAGATACAGGAATGTTACTACTTCAAGGTGATTCTCTGTTCGGCTAACACAGTGGTCACAATTAGTAGCTTAATATTCACTTTCACAAATGTCGAGATGGATTGATATTCAATGATAATTCCTTCAGGATGCATGTCAGTTAGACTGATAGTAAAACGGCATGGCATTTTGGAGAGAAAAGTCGCGTGCGTACAGGAACATGCAAGTGAAATGTCTCGACGTTTCGTGTGTGTGCAGGAGGGTAAAGGACTTGGTGTCGGCTGTCGGCAGACTGAGGCCGCGCACGTGCCTCTCCGCAGGTCTCTTCCGGCTCCGGCAGTGCCCTAGAGGAGCCCCCCCCCCCCCCCAAACCGGAGGTCTCTGGCTGAGTGAAGCCACGCCCCCAACCCCCCCTCCCCGTGCTGCCTGTTGTGATGCAGGGGCGGGGGGAAGGTTTGTTCCAGTTTGGCCCAGCCCTGTTCCACTGCGCCCTCCTCCCGCTTCACCGATTTATAACGCCGCGTGAAAAGGTGCGTTCAGGGGGCAGGCGCCAGTCCGAGACGAATACGTTTCCCGCCGTGTGCGGCATGCGTCAATGTCGGCAGCCGCGGTTCTGTGCTGGAAACGGAGGTCATTTCCTGCACGGAGGTGTTCTTGTCCAGACACTTGGCATACCAGACATGGCCGTCCACATCTCAGGACACACCGTGAAATTTCAGCGCTTGCAGACTACATTAATTGATCGGGAGTCTAGAAATTCCCAATCGCTTACGCGGCACAGGAGTGTGCAGAAGTTTCTGGAAATACACTGGGAAACTACCGCTCATGGTTGACACACCCCGAATTTCACGACAATTTAACAGGTCAGGTATCTTCCAGAAACTCAGTTCTTCATGCAGCGTAACCATCTTGTGATTAAATGGCATCTGCCTCATTAGGGGGGCATTACCTTCTTCCAAACCCAGGGGGTTTCCTCAGATAAACCGACCCCTACCGTGAAGCAGCGATGGTGGGGAAGAGGCAGGACTCCTCCTGAGAGGAGAAGCTACTGAAGACTGCATATGCTAAGGGGGGAGTACCATCAGACAGTACATGTTCTTAGCCTGGTGGAAGTAATGCACAGTGACAGAAAATGAACAGCCACGGTGGATAGACATTGACACTAACATACACAATGATCAGCGTCGACTGAATGATCGATGATTTAATGATAGACACTCAGATGGTTCTTTAAAAAAAAAAAAAGAAAGGTGCATAAAGGTGCTGCACTAGTGCAGGATCAGCCTTGTGCCTTAGCCCTCGGGTGTCAGGATTCAGATCTGGAGGGCCGCAGTGTCTGCTGACTCTCTCTGCGTGTTTCAGCGCCAGTAATTCATTTAAGTCACTGATTGGCTGAACCTTCTGCACACCTAATTTCCAAGGTCTTAATTAGCTGCCAAGAAAACCTGCAGACATTGCAGCCCCCTAGGACACTAGTTTGACACTGCAGGCCTGGACCTTGCAGGGCTGCGGGCTTTGTCATTAGATAAAACTGGGAACCCACAAGACCCTGCAGACACTTCCCTGGGAGGAGTTAAAGTAGCATTAACCCGAGCAGCACTGGGGTTTCACCAGCTGAGCTGCTGACAGGTAAATATGCGCTTTTTATACTGGGCCCCTGTGCAGCAAGCCTACATTTAGCTATCCTCTCATTTTTAAGCAGCAAACAGACAGCAGCTTCACACCAAGTTTCTGCTGAGGAGAATGTGCTGACCTGTGGCCAGGTCAGACAGAGGCATCCCCCCACTGACTTTTTTTTTACAGGTCTGTCAGATCTATTCTCAGTCTTTCTGACTAGAGTGGCAGCCTTGGCATAAGAGGGTCACCAGACCGGATTGATAGCATTGAGAAGGTGCAGCACACATTCTGGAACATGAGGGGATGGGTGTTTAACGTTCAGACACAAGCATACAAATCTTGACAAAAATTAACTTTAATATGGTAGATTAAATATTATATATCAAAGACCAAAATTGGGGACAAACGATGATGAGATGAAGTCAACTGTTCTCAAACAAGTACTTTTATATATTTCTTCAATGCTTACATTTTGTTTCCCTTGGAAACCACCATGAAAAAAATGCTTTGTTTTCCTGAGAAATCTCTGTCAAAGGACGGTCAAAATCCTAGGCAATCCAATTGTCATTTGATTAGTATTCTCTGTATAGTGAAGTCTTTTTTTAAATTTTTACCTTCATTATCTACACTGGCTAAATTTGGCTCAAAACCTTTATACATTTATATTTGACCAAAAAATGCATCATTCCAGCTATTCCATAATTAAATAGATGTGGAAACATACTGCAATTAAAATGAAGACAAAGTTGTACCATGTAATTAGAAATACATAATTACATGGTAGATGTCATCTTAATATTAATTTCAGGATGCTCTCCGCTTTTTAATGAGTTTTAAACTCAAGGAAGGACCCTCTTCATGATGCCACAGACAAACAGATCAGGAAAACACCTGATTTGGACGGTTCAGGATTTTTTTTATTCCATTTTGAAATGGCTAATTAACCATGTTTATACTCAACACCGCAACCTGTTCCGTTAATTTTGAAGAGCACTGACAGGCACCAAGTCTCCGGCTTTTGCAATGGCAAGCCACTGCTCCTTCTCTGTAGTAAACTCACAGGCTTGTGCAGTTGTGCAGTTGACCAGAGTGTTTCACTGGTATATGATAATCTGTTTTTCTGTTTTGCCTTGCATCACAATCCAATGCACAGACATCATGGTTGAGGAGCATGTGCTTTCGAACACAGTTGCCCCTAGCTGAGGATGCCTTTACCTTTAAGAGTTCCATGCCAACACCACCTTAGGCACTGCTCCTTGAGAAAAGAAGTTCAGCAATCTCAGTCAATTAAACTTCTGCTAAATGTGTCCCAACTGTCACCTCTCTTTCAAGATCAAGGTCAGTGAGATCTCTTCTTCCAAGCATGGTTAATCAAAATGGGGAACTGGGTCTGCCCAGCATTTTTATACACAACTGAGCATCTACAGATGTTAAATGAACCACACCTGTGTGGAAGCACTTGCTTTCAACATACTTTTCAAAATGAAGCCCTCATTCACTCAGGTGTTTCCTGTATTTTTGGCAGTTACCTATAGGCAACACTGGCATGATCCAGGTTTGATATCAAGCCATGGGACCATGGGACCCACTCACGCTCTAGGACAGAGCCTGGACAGGATCAAACACCCAGAAGCCTCAACATCCATTTATGTCGTTTTTTTCCCTCTTTCATACAAACAGTACTATATATGCAACTTGGCCATCCTCGCAAAACTATCCTTTTAGTTTGTAAACATGTTTGTCTCTGAATTTCAGCTTTGTCCCATAGCCAAAGCAGTTCCTTAGGTGATGCTCGTTCAGTTAAGAGCATAGCCAAGCCGTATCACCACAATCCACAATCTATTCTGCTTGAATATTATATAACTGCATTGTCAAATAGACCCATGCAGCAAATGCATAATTGCATAATGCATGAAGGTTTATTTTATCGTCAGGACAACCTCTTCCTCACTGGATAATATTTTCCTCTAGTAATAAATCAGCTGCATGACATGCAGTCCTCTGGGGAGCTCAAGGCCCAATGGTAGTGTTTCCTCTGCAAACTGGTTCATAGGGACAATGATGTGTGGAGAGAAATGTCTGTGTGAAATATATGGCTGTGCTGTTTTCAGTGTCACACTCAACATTGTTTTTTCTTTCTCAGAAATAACCATGTGACACGCTAATGCGCATTAGGTGATAATGGCAAATATGGGATGGACTCCCTCAGTCACTCCAGGACACGTAATGGGGAACTATTTATGACGCAGAGAAAAACACAAAACATTTACAGCCACACCAAGTCATTATATTGATCAAAACTAAGCCCCCTGCTATCAAAACTGAGCTCCCAGCTACGTGTAGCTATTGCTTATTTTCCCCTGGGAGAGCGGCGGACCAGTACAGCATAAGCCGACTCGAACAGGGACGGAAACCCATTTCAAATGCAGGTACGGATCCCGCCTTTCAACTTTTTAGCGTCGGGACTGCGGTTACCACGGCAAATATTTCTTGCGGCGGCTGACGCCTCGCCCCTTCTCGTGCAGTCCAGATTCAGCGGCGCTGACGGGCGGCTGTGACGGATGGAGGATTATGATTTTATGTGGGCATCTAGCGCTGTAATTACTTTTACAGCCGGGCGTGTGCGTCGCGGTGGAGCGCGCTCCATCAACGTCTCCGGCCCCTTCCGCTGCCTTCTTTTCCGCTCACGTAACCGTGGAGAGTCTCCGCTTGTTACAGCTAATGCGTACCCTCACCACCCCACCCCCCATCCCCCAACCACCCTCCTAAAGCAGTCTTGTTTTCTGCTACGGGGAGTTCTCGTTAATTTCCCTATTTATATAATATGCACACACACATAAACGCACAAAGCATATATAGGTTAAAGTGCAGAGGGCCAGCTTTAATTTGAGGGTATTTACATCTATGTCAGGTGATCTGTGTAGGAATTATAGTCCTTCTATACATAGACCTCCCATTTCAGGGGAGCAAAATTAATGGTCAAATTAGCATAATCTGAAATAAAGTCATCACATTTAGTACTTGGTTGCAAATCCTTTACGTTCAATGAAGTCTGTGACCCTATAGACATCACCAGACGCTGGATATCTTCCTGGGTAATACTTTGCCAGGCCTGTACTGCAGCCATATTCAGTTTCTGATTGTTTCTTGGGCGTCTTGCCTTCGTTCTTGTCTTTAGCAAGTGAAACTGATGTTTATTTGGATTCAGGATGGGTGAGTGCCTTGGCCAGTCAACGACATTCCACTTTTTGGCCCTGCGAAACTCCCTGGTTGCTTTAGCAACGTGGTTGGAGTCATTGGGGTCCTGCTGCTAGGTCAAGCACCACTGTCCAGTGAGCTTTGAGGCATTTGGTTAGATCAGAGCAGATAAGATGCTTCTGTACACTTCAGAATTCTTAATTTATCAATGAAGAAAAGTGAGATAGTTCCAGGTACAGATAAGGGAGTGCTTTGGATTATAAGCAGTTCCTTTCTTTCATCACACTTTCCTCTTAACACTTTCACTTTAACTTATTAAAAAGCCTGTAATTCCAACACGGATGACTCGATATGGATGTAATTACTCAAATTAAAGCTGACAGTCTGCGCTTTAACTTAATATTCATTGTTTTATTTCAAATCCAAATGCGCTGGAGTACAGAGCCAAAACAACAAAAATAGCGTCACTGTCCTAAATGCTTTTTCATTTAACTGTATTATGTAAATGCGCTGCCTCAGAGGAATGGGGGAAGTCACCAGGCTAGGCACAGCACCTGCACACCCTGTCTAGAGCACTGTCATGGCTGCAGAGCCCAAGAGCATCACACGAGTCATATGAGCCTATGTGCCCTCTCTGCTCGTGCCAGAGAAGCTTACTGCTGCCTTTTAGGGGGGAAAACCTGGCTGTCCTCAGCTGGCTGCTAAGCTTAGCAGGGTAGGAATGATGAATTCACCCCTTGCAGCTCTGGTAGCACTTTCTCCCTCCCCATAGCCTGGAGGTCTGGTTATCAGCATTCTGCAGATTCGGAACGTTGACGCGGCAGCATCTGCTGCAACAGCTTTTGGGAACGGGTGCTTCAGAAGCTGGTTGTTCGGATTCCTGCTCTTATAGTTCACCTCGGACAGTTCTTTCAACCTGCTCTGCCCATCCTATATTGTTATAGCCTATCAGACACTCTCTGCACATACTAGCCAAGCTAGAGGACCCACGCCACATTTCACCAGTGGTGTCATAATCTCATATACATGGGATATGTATCCAGGCTGAGAACCAGAGCATGTCTAACCAGAACACAAACAAAGGGCACACAGCTGAATGAACAGCTTATTAATTTACTATACGTTTTTTTGTTCATGGGTTCAACAACAAGAATATAGTACTCATGTATTCAAAACTGGGGGGGGGGGGTATTGGTCCAGCCTTGACAAAAAAAGCAATGAAAGACCACAACACCACAGGGGTGGCGAGTGGAAACACCTGAAATAAAAAATAAAAAGTTTATTGAAATATCGCAAAAAAAAGGTTTTTTTACGCTTGGCCACGCTGGAAAACTTGGGGTATTGATAAAGAGAATATGCAATAAAAAGAGCGATGGAAACAGATTTTTTAAATTAATGATGAAATACTGGGGACCTAAGTCACATGGTTTTGCTCAAAAAAATGGTGCCACATGTCTGACTGGCACTCTTTTGATTATGTAATTCTGTTGCGCCTAACAGTAGTTGATGGAAACACGCGCTGATTCACGTTTTCTTTTGCTGACTTTTCTGAAGTTCGCTTAGCATTTGCGAAACATTTGGATTTAAACTACAGGTGCGGGCCGGGAGCAGACCTGTGACATTCACGCCTCTCGGCTGGGACTCTCGCCGAAGGCGCGTCACGTCCGCCTGCTCGCTCGGACGAGGCTGCTCAGAGCGGGAACTCAGACAGTCGGGCGCATTATCAGACTGCCTGCCGGTCGTGCGCAGCGTTTGAAAAGGTCAGCGGAGCAGAGTGCACGCTCAGCATTGTGCGGGACTGTAAGATGTCAATCTGACCAAATGAGGTGTCAGACCTATTCTCTGTCGCATCTTTAGGGGACCGTGTTGGACACGGAGAGAGAACTGGTCTGATTCGGTTATTAACCGGCTAGCTTAAAATGGCTTCCACGCTTCAAACTTTTTACAATACAGAGGAATACAGAGGAAGTGTTTGAACTGTGCAATTCTATTCCAGCAGAATATATGTCTATCTATTTATAATATATATCTTTGATACGTTTTGAATTCTGAATATCTGAAAATCTGCGCTACATACGCGTCATTTGACTTTGTAAAGATGTGTTAAGACCACACTCATCACCACCCACCGCATTTTCGCACATTCATATTATAATGATATAGTTAGTCCAAAAATTTAAACAGTTGAAAAGTTGAAAGTTCAGAGACTTTGATCGACCTATTGAAAGATGAGGAGGGGGATTCCCAGCCAACTGAAACCTTTCCTTCTGGGAGACGCTAGCAATCAAAAAAAACACGTTGAAGTAGGATCCCAATCAGTCAGTCCATGGTCGTGTTGACAGCCGTGGCTGAAACTCACCTCAGAGAACCTCTGCACGTCCTGGGTCAGCGTCCCCACTCGGCTCCAGTTGTAGTAGCTGAGGAACTTCACTACCGCCGGGTTGACGGCGTTGTCTGACGGGACTGTTCGGAAGAAGTTGGGATACTTTTTTTTGTCCGCCAGAACAGGGGTTGTTGCCGCAAAGGACAGCTGAAAGAAGAATACAGATGAAACAATCACTGGATGTCCTCAACGGGAACAGCACACATTGTGCTAATCCCATCTCCAGTCAACCATATAAAGCAACATAAACATTTTCAAGCATTTGGTTTTGCAACCCAAATTCCCTCTTGCAGTAAACACAGGGCTTATTTTATTACTTTTCTGAAACTGAAAACATATTGAATCTCTCATTGCATTTATTATCGCTGAATTCTTTGTTTTGAAAACTGTTGGATCTACCAAACATCATTTGCATGCAATGTTCAAAGCAATTTGTTTTTTTTATTATTCTCTAGACCTTTCCCCACATCACCACAGGGTCTGTGCATGATATCAAACAATGCATAAGACATGAGACATGCTTTTATAGTGTGTGGATGGCATTAAATACCAAAATTCAGTTATCAGGTAAATTCAGAAAATATGACATTGGATTCAGTCTTAATAAAAACAAGTCAATAAATTGATTGCATTATTCATATTATCCAAATTGTGCCACGTTGCTTTGCCAGTGCTTCCCAAAATAACCTGTCCCCAAGATGCATGGTTGGATATACAAAGCATTTATCAAAAAATTTTAAGCAAGCATGTTTTTGTTTATTCGAATAAATTCAGAATTTGCTGAAAATAGCTGAAAAAACCTGTGTTTACTTACAACTAGAAACAAATGTATGGTAATGAGACTGATCAGAGTAGAGACCTCTAGAGGTTTCTCAACTCTTATCTCACGCCCAGTTGTCCTATCCTGGCACCCACACGTTGAGTAATACGTTCACAACACCAAGACATGGGACTGCAGTCAATGGGGTGTGAGCAAACAGCAACCTTGCACCTTCAGACTTAAGGCTGGGTGAAGAGATGGGTGAAGGTAATCGATCGCCAGGTTGCCCTTAAGAGCATCCATTGCTCATGTTAAAAAAAGGACTGTGGCACATAAGCCAGCATGAGTGACATGAATACAGATATTCATTTACTATGCATTTTTTGTGGAGCAGTCCAGTTGAAGTATGTTTGCTGACACAAGTATTTTATTTCGCCTTCAAAAGGCCACCCCCTACAATAATTCCACAATGAAACGAGTGTGCTTTGAATACTGAAACACTGACATTGAAATAGATCACTTTGCAGTTGTAGGTTATGATTTAGTAACCTTCATGGTGTAGTAAAGTCAATGATGTTCTTATTGCCGTGAAGTGAAATAAACTATAATATGTAAATATATTGACAACAAATGTATAAAGGACATTTAGCTTTTTCACTCTTTTCATTTTGAGAGTGGGACATTGCAACATCTTTTCAGGCAGTGATGTATACATTGTATACAGCAGCAATGCAAAAATTACTTCCTAGCATATTTACACAAATACTTTGTATGAGCAGTCATGACCATTACATGTTAAATGTTGTTCACTTACTTGGAAAGTAGTATTACAGTACATCTACGCACATATCCAAATATCTCAACATTCACAAATCAATGCGCTACAAGGCAACAATACATAGTAGTCTTAAGTATCACGCAATGACTCGTGGATGTACTTTTAACTTCATTGAAACATAGCAACAACTGACTGGCTAGTGTATTGTTAATAATGTTCAGAATGTTTAAAAAAAAAAAAATGTATGGCTCATTTCATCTGGTTTTGTTTGTCTGGTTTCTATTTATGTAATCAAGCCCTGAAATAACCCTTTAGCCATACACCCTCATCCGTGGTGTGATTGGTCATATTTTTCAGATCCAGAGTAGATTGCTTTCATCGGCTGACTGACGCAATAGACTAAGTGCATATCTGCATGCTTTTGTGAGTTCAAAAGCATTTTGGCACAGATATCTTTAGTGTGCATTCATCTCTGTTTGTTTTCCTTTCTATGAGAACTAAAAATCTTACAAACCTTAAAAGTTAACAGAATGTATTTCAACTACATCTCATTACATGAGTAAGACGATTGAAATGTATTTTCTCTCAAGAAGGCGGGTTGTGCTTTCCTAAATACACTTGTAAAGATCTTTTCCTAGTTTCAGAAAGGTCTCAGTTCAATTGCTTAGCTAAATTAAAATGCATAAAGATAAATAAATATATGTGGTAAATAAATAAATAAATAAATAAATGTATAAATAAATAAAATGTGTGACATCCAGCACTCATATGTAGATATACATATTTTTATACATTTTACAGCAACCGCCAGATATTATTGGCACTCAATTATTATGAACAAAAATGCTGTAAAGGAGTTTATTAATAATAAAATGCATTCCATGTATATGTCCAACAATATGATCTTATTGTAATAAAATTGCTCAGAGAAAAAAATGTAAATAATTTTTATTCAGAAAAGTACAATTATTAATCACGTTACATTTCTGCACCCTCCCCTTGCCAAGATAACAACATTAAATCATCTTCATTAATGTCATTAATGTTTGGTCTGTTGGGAGAACACATAGCAAGAGATGTGGAACCATTCTTCCATTCAAAAGATGCATCCCAGGCCTTGATTCTCATCTTTAGCTCACGACAAAGGTTTTCAATGGGGTTCAGGTCAGAGGACTGGGAAGGCCATTTCAAAGCTCTGATTCTATAGTCAGCTGCTTGATGGAGTCCGTGATACCATGTAGCCTAACAACGTTCCCTGGGCCTTTGGAGGTAGGACAGCCCTACAACAACACACATACACCACCATGCTTCACAACGAGGATTAGGCTCTTCGCATCAAACCCACCTCTGTTGTTTGTGGCCAAAAAGCCAATCAAAGTTCCCAGGGCAAACTCCAGGCACTTATAGTTTTTGGTTCGATGACAGAAGAGGCTTTCTTCTGGTAAGCCTTCCAAATAGCTTGCTGGCATGGGGGTGGTGTCTAATTTTAGTTTTGGAGACTCAGTGACCCCAGGGTGTAACCTCCTTCTGCAATTCTCCAACTGTGGTCCTTGGAGACTCTTTTGGCTCTCAGCGCACCCTCCTCACAGTGTATGGAGGCACAAGGCACGCGCATCCAGGCAGGACCATCACCGCTCCAGCCGTTTTAACTTCTTCATTACAGCCATAATAGCATGGGTAAACTGGGCACTTTCAATTTTGTCATTTTCGTATAGCCGCTGCCTGATTTACGAATGTGAGCAACCAGTCCGTGGTCACACTTCATTTGTGTGTTCTCTGATCATGTTAACGGACGCCTTAGGGAGTCTGGCAAATGTATCGTCTCATACAGTACATAACACCGTGGAACAGGAAGTCCTGGATGCCTGCTTAAGACTCAGATGTGCTCAAAAAACTTCTGCATCTGTTTGATTATGTTCTCCAGAATGCCACATATTTTTCTGAGAAAAATTCTTTGTTCTTTAATGAATAGTTTTTCTCACCACAATTAAAAGTTAGATTTTGATTGCAAGAGGAGATTGAAAGACAATGATTATTCACTCCCATTTTAGGGTATATATTGATAAAATACATGATATATTTCAATAATATGTGTTTTGCTTAGTTTACATATAAAAACATTTAATTGCCTGATTTAGTCATGCACTGTATGTCCTGAGTATTAACTGAGTATTGACTGCTTTTGAGTATTAACATCAAGTTCAATTAGCTTTTTAGGGAAGGATGGAGTGTTTTGTAGAGCGACTCAATGAGCAGGTTTCAGGTGACTGACCCAGTGCAGTTGGGTGGCTCCAGAATCTCTGTGAGGAAACTAATTTTCACTCCGCGGTTTATGTTAGTAAATGGGCTGCAGGAAAAAATCTGATTCAATCTCAGGCACATTCTGCAGATTTCTAACTGCGCCTTTTCACAGTCCTGACAGATTTAGGTACTGCCCTGAGGCACTGAGCCATTGAGCATGCAGCATGAATCAGGCTGTGAGGGGTGCTGTGGTCACCAAGTTAAAATGGACGCAACAGAGACACGCTCCTACTAATTTGTAATTTGGTGATAGAAATCCAGCTCTCCAGCTTGCTGACCAACTCTATACCCAACATACTGTGCGGTAAGGTTCATGAGTGAGAAAAATTATTAACAGGGCGATAGCTGCATTTTGTCCTGTGGAGGTACAAAAGAAATGCAGCGTATGTAATTGGAAAGTAAGCAATTTGGCCCGTGGCATATACTGGTTCCGCATTAAGCAAATCTCCCGTGGCCTGTAATTCCACACGACGCATCGTTCATCATTGCAGAAAGACAACTGTTGTTGTTTCGCTGTTCAAATCAGCTGGGATAGATAGAACAATGTGCAGATTAGTGCTTTGAACAGAACTTACTTTCATTATCTTAGGGCTGCTGAATCCACTTTTGCCCAAGAGACAGTGTCCATGTTTACACGCGCATCATTATTCCTACCACACTGGAAAACTCCAGTATTCCGGTTACAATACAGCCCATATAAACACCTTATTCTGAATCGCAAAACCGGATTAAGCCCTTATTCCAAATTTGTGAAATCCTAATAAGGTAGGTTGCATATGCCTCTAATAATCCACAAATGAAAAGCACGTGAACGTTATTCCTTATTCCATTTACAACTTTCCAACATGGTCTGTGCGTGCACAGATTCGCAAGGTGTCTTCAGTGTTGAAGTCAACCAACTCGCTTGCTGCAAAAATGTCATGGAAAGAACAAAGCCCTCACATCTGGACCTACAAGGACACAGACATGTTCATCTATGTATTGTAAGTATACTAATGTAATAATTGTGCATAAGAATTAAACATTGTGCAATGCATGGACAGCAGAAAACGTCACTTGTTTAAAGCTCTTGCAAACAAAATGAAAGACCCTGAGTTCAGTCCACAGAACAAATTAGACGCAGGTGAAAGACACAGAAGTATTTTAAGCGGGGCTGTCAATGCTAATGTGTTAACTCATGCAATTGATTTTAATTATTGTATTACCATACTGTATTAATTTTGTATTCGATTCATGATGAATGCAAATGCACGTAATTGGAATAATTCGAAAAATGACCCCAACCAGAATAAAGATTGTTACTTTGAATATGGAGAGCATGTAAATGTGGTCAGTGAGGTGGGCAGGTTTTTGTTAAGGTTATAGTCTGTGGTCAGCTGGGGCTCTGTATCTATCTCTCTCTCTCTCTCTCTCTCTCTCTCTCTCTCTCTCCCAATCTCAGAGCGAGCGAATCACAGATGGGAACATCTGTCTTACGGGCAGTTGTTGCTGTGGGAACATTCAATGGCTAATGCAGACAAATAATCTTTATGTTTTCCCCACATTTTGTCCGGGATCAATGCAATGAATCAGTCAGATGCATAACTAAGGACAGAATACATCAATCAGCTATCTGCTCCCAGGTGGCTCTGGAGGAGGGGCATGATAATTCATTTTGATCCCGAGGGGACCAATCATTGTTAAGCACACAGATACCGCCACCACTAGCTAAACTGTCAATCACCTGAATGGAAATTTTACTCGCTCACCCTTGATTGGGTCAAACATAACGAATGAAGCTTCCTTCCCCCTCAGGTGCATTATACTGTATAAGGTTAATTGTATATTGCTGGTGCAGACATTTTGTTCCATCACTAGTATCACTTTTATGCTGCTAGCTGTCCCCATCTTCTTTCTCACCTACTTGATTTCAGTAAACCTCAAATAGGTTGACAATGCTCCATTAGTGGGAAATAACACAGACAGCATCACAAGGCATTAGGCTTTTGAATTCTCCAAAGAAAAAAATACTCACAGCATTGGAGTGCCAACTCACAGAAAAAAAAACCTTATAAACTTTGGTTATGAACTCAAAGTATATTTATATAATATTCCAAGGATGGATTTATTTAAACTTCAGGCCCAAGCCTAGCACCATGGTCACTGATAAAACTCGTATGACTCAGTCTTTTTTGTAGTCACTGTTGGCAACAACACAGTGGGAAACAAACCCTATATAACTTTAAGCCTAGTTTATTTAAATAAATAAATAAATAAATAAATAAATAAATAAATAAATAAAACAGGCACAAATTACACCCCACCACTAGCAGCTGCAGTTCACAAGTTAAATATGAATTGTGCGAAATGTATTAAGGCCCAGGTAGGTGAGAAAGTTCTCTGAAAGATTTATTTGGTCGGCGCACATCTTCGCTGGCGAGGCTTGAATAGTTCATGAGGCAGAGGAAGCAGGAGAATCAGGCCGGCGGGTACCTCTGCAGCTCTCGCCTAATCTATGGCTCACCCAGTCCACTCCTCGGTCTGCCCTAATCTCCGACTCACCCAGTCCACCCCTGGGCCTGCCCTAATCTTCGACTCACCCAGTCCACCCCTGGGCCTGCCCTAATCTCCAGCTCACCCACTCCACCCCTGGGCCTGCCCTAATCTTCAACTCACCCACTCCACTCCTGGTCCTGCCCTAATCTTTGGCTCACCCAGTCCACCCCTGGGCCTGCCCTAATCTCCAGCTCACCCAGTCCACCCCTGGGCCTGCCCTAATCTCCAGCTCACCCACTCCACTCCTCGGCCTGCCCCATTGACCAACGCCTCGAGTAGAATCGACGACTCTCCAGCAAGGCCACATGGACAAACAGTTTCTTCCCTTTCTATTTTCAATCTCCTGGAGCCTGTGATAATTAAAGCAGCAAGGAGGGGTAGCTGCTTTTGACAAGTTTTTTTTTTTTTTTGGAAGTGATGTGGATGGAAGGTGTTTTTATGACTATGTGCGAGAAATAAAACTTTGAAAAACTAAAGAAAAGTGCTTGAAGTGGTAGTTCTCTCAGGTGCACCGCTGTCAGAGTAGCCAGACAGATCTGGGTCGCCGTACAAGTTTGAATTATACAGCTGTCCAATACTAGGCCCTGCAGAGGTTGTACGTGTTTCTTACAGTGCTTGCTGTTGTTTTGCTCCACATCAAGTCTGACTGATTCCATATGATATGGCTTCCATATACAGGTGCATGAACATGCATGTGCACATATATACTGAGACTCTCTCTCTCTCTCTCTCTGTGTTTCTCTTTAACACAAACAAACACACATGCACTTGCATGTATGCACACACATACACACGCACACACATTTTTTATTGGATTTTCAAGGTAATTATGAAAGCCTTCTAAACACAAACACCAATCAGCTCTTATCTTATTTAAGTGTTGACACCAGTTTCAGGTAAGCTTATTAAGTCTCTGTGCGAGGCAGCCACAGAGCTTGACAAACTCTCTGATGAACGATGCAGGCACCTTAAAAGATTGTTTAATTTCTTTAACATCTCCGAGGGTATGGATGAGACGTCTGTGGCGATGTGACAGCTTATCCTTCACACAGATTGCTGCTCTAACAATCTGATTATACAAATGAAGCATTCCAGTCAGGTGCAAAAACTTTACCAAAGCACTGACTGAAAGGTTGCACCTCTACACCATGAACAATAACCAGGGTGGTTCACAGCAGAAAGTGAAATTAAGGAAAATGTACACCTGGATATTATTTGCCATAAAATTGCAAAAATACTGCAGGAACATCTACCCAAGCACCCATTGGTACGTGTAACTGAGCATCCACCACAATGTACTGTACCTTTCAAATACTCAATTCAAATGTAATACTTTGATTTAGCCCTACCTCACAGATAATTGTTATGTATGACATGCATAGATCTACCACCATTTTACACTGAGAAGCTTGGAAATTTCTACTGCTGAACGAATACAGCACTTGCAATTCTAGATTAAATCCGCCATACTTCCACAAATCTTTCAGCTGGAGTGTACATTCAGCATTCCCTTACGTAAAGAGATCTGGTTAAGCTGGACTACTCTGGCATAAACTGGACAAACTGATCTTGTCAGCTGCAGTCAATAGACCACGTCTCATTCTCATTAGTCTTTCACCCAGTTCCATTCATTAAGGCTTCCCAGGCTGATATATTGATGGCAATGCAGTGTTTAATTTCTGGGTAAACAAATATCGTTCAGAAAAAAATACTGTACCGTGGTCACATATGCAAATAAATAAAAACGGAATACTATAACATACTTTACTGGGTATTTCACATTTTGGTTTCACCATGTAGAAATTACAGCACTTTATATAGGCTACATAAAGTTTGTAATTAATTTATGCATTTATTTATAATAAATCAGTCTATTTATTTGTTACATCATAGACATTTTGCCTGAATCACTGTCAACAGAGCTCAACACTTTATCCATTCCCCGGAATGACAATAAATTTGTGAATGTTTTTAGTCTAAAATCTTTTAAGACTAGCCCAAAGTCCATCTCTTTCTTTAAAAAACCCAGCATCAGTTTGATATGTGCCATTCCTGTTTAGCAAGGTCAAGCGAGATATTCAGTGCTATATCATTTTAGCTTACGGACATTCTACTAGCAGGATAAATGTGAAATTCCAGAGAATGCATGAAAAGCAGGCATTTGCCAGCAGCAATCTTGCTAGCTGTTTCGCTGTTTTGCAAATATAAACCAACCATAACTACTTTTCTGTTCACATCACATGGTCCAATATCTATAATGAAAAAAATAAAACATTCAGATTTTACTCCCAAAATGAGCTAAACTGGAAAGCAGTTAACAGCTGAAAATATCAACACATACATATCATTATTTTGCACATTAATGAATTCTGACATCTATATTTTTTGTCACTCTGTGATGCTCCCGAAGAATGAATCTGTATAATCTCGTATTGAAACTATTTTCAGTGGCTGATTCATGGCAGCAGCATGTGCTGTGTAATTGAGGTGTTCTGACAGACACAGAGAGCAGCTTTTCACAGTTCGGGAGAAGGTTTATCAACCTGGCAAAAAAAAAAAAAAAAAAAAACAGAAGCGAAATGCTTCCCTAGCAATCTCGTCTCGCTGAACCGGTTAGCAAGTGAAAAAGATCACGAAAGCTAATTGGCGCGACATGTTTGTTTGTCACCCTCTCACGCTAGCGCCTCACCTTGCTAAGGTAATTATAGGGAACGTGTCCTCGCGTTACCTGCTCGCCAACCAGGCTGATGCATTGCGCGCTGATAGCATGCATTGTTTACCACACTTGAGTCTATGTCAGATGTGCTCAGGTGCAGCGGCTTGCGAAGCGATTGAATGAGAGCTGCTTATAATTGCTTCCTGGGTTGGTGTTGGAGGAGCAGGGATTATGGAATATCAATAGAGGATAATTAATGGATCAGGTATATGTCACAGCAGGAATGACAGACGACCTGTTCGGATTCACTGTCGAGCTCCGGATAGAAAGCAAACATTCAGCGTAGCCCTCGGGCGCGAAGGAGAAGACGACGCCTGAACTCCGTTAGCGGGTCAAGAGAGACGCCGGCCCGGTGATTATTCACGTCTCCTCGGAGCGCTCGCGCATTCATCACGAGGGGCCGCGGTCGGGCCGAAGACGACGGAGGCGAATCGCGGAAATCGCGGAGCGCGTCGTCAGGCAAGCTTAATCAGGCGCTCTCGTTATCGGCGCCCTGCACCGGTGCGCGGTGCGGCGGGGGACAAGATCGCTCAGTATTCATGAGAGGCGTTCGCCACCGTGCGATTCCTCAACCTGCCCGGCCGGAGAGGCAGAATGCTGTCCGAACGGAAAGCTCGCAGCTGATTAGACCTGCTCTGCTGTCGTGAGCTGGGAGAGCGGGCCAAGGGATCCCCAGACAGCCTATTCAACAAAATGTATTTTTTTTTTAATCATAAAAACTGGCACATGGAGCCTTCTTTATGGCTGCAGCTGGGTTTGTAGCTGTGTCCTTCACAGACGTGAAATGGAGAAGTATTTACAGACAGACCACATGTTTCTTTGTTGCATGTGAATTCTTCCTAAAAGAGCATATTCTGTCCCGTGCCATATATGGTCGATCACAGGAAAATTTTAGCACTGCAGTGGTTTAGCTTCCCACATATATAACACATAGCATAGTATAGACTGTTTTATTTAATTTCCTCTTCAGTATATTTTATTGTTGGCCTTTATTGTATATATCGGTCTATTAGCTGTCCTCTGATTTTGCACGAATGAGCTGTTGAGAAGTCTCACGCTTCCAACTATCATTTAGACTCGCTGAAGCTTTGTGTGCGCGTGTGTGTGTGTGTGTGCGAGCGCATGCACGTGTGTGTGTGTATGTACATATGCAAAATGCTCTTTTGAGTAACATAAAAAGAGGCGGAATAAAAGTGGCATCCATTTTAATCCTTGTTTGTACACAAGACAGATTCAAGGCAGACCTCTAACTCAATTTTAAATTTGCCCGGGAGAATTGTACGAAATATGCTCCCATATCAAATGTGTGTGGGACAGAAATCAGATTGTGTTATAGAATAGCAAGATTACGTCGGCCATTGACTGCGGTGAATAACCTGAAAGGCTTTTCTCTGCAGCAAAAGGGCTGCTGAACAGTCAAGAACCCATTGTGAGGCATCGCACAGAAAGGAACAGCGCTGCTCCTCACCGAGCGCGCATCCGTATCTTCAGACGTCATTTGCGAAGAACTGAAAATTGATTTTCCTGCCGGCGCTGCACTCCATTTGGCCGCGTAGCCGGGAGTATCAAGAACAACATTACCGACGGGGCCCGCGGCTTTTCTGAAGGCTAACCCGCGCGCGCAGGTCAGAGCGCAGACGAAACGGCGGTGCAGGAGCGCAGCGGCATCCAGAAGGCGCATTTTACTGAAGAGCGTTTAACCCGCGACCCAACCCTACAGCCCATCCATCACCGTGCGTCGGCCCAGCACTGCGCGCGTACAGCTCGCCGTCCAGCGCAAACGGGGCAGCGCCCCTCCCTCCCCCGCCCGGCTTCGCTTACCATAAATTTATGTTATGCACGTGTGATGGTGCTGCATGCAGTTTTCTGATGGGGGGGTAGGGGGTAGGGGGTTGTGCTTGAGCGATGGGTGTTTATGAAAGGTGTCCTTGCAGAACGCCCCCATTAGTTCTGCCCCTGCACACAACACAACTCAGGCCTCCATAACTCAAGCGCAGGCTCCGCTGCTTGCCCTTTCAGGACTGTCACCTTGCATGAGGGAAGGAGAGCTCGGGCCAATCATCATTAAACGGGAAGGATGGCCGGCCTCATCATAGGAACCATGCATTATTACAATAATTGCATTTACCGCAGGGACGGAGCGAGGCTGAAGTGGTAGGGCTCTGCCTAAGGGTGGTCTCTGATGTCAGTGGGAAGTTAGACATTGATGAGTGCTCTGCCGGCTGGCTCTGTGGCATGGGCACATTACTGAGGGAATCCACAGAAAGGCCCGCTCGATTCGCCAGGCCCTGCTGCAATTTCCGTGCCATTTTGCATTTCGAACGTTTCCCCAAAATCATTTTGTGGACAATGGATCATTCTCCCCTCACACCTCAAGTTTTGACTTTCTACAGAGCAGCAAAAATTATGTTTTTAAAGTTGGTCTGTGTGTGCAGAACAACCACCTTTATCTCAGTTCAGTTGGGTTTTGAGTCTTAATGATTTTTCAATATATTTACTATGGTACTATCAGACATCAAATGTCTACTGAATGAATTAGAGGCTAACTTAGTTGAATCGCTTAGGTATTCATCACATACTTCCTGGATCTCTCAGATTTTTTTCTTTAAGGTGAGAATGACATAATTCGCCTGCATACTTCTGTCTGGTTTTCTTTGTTTCAGACATGGTGATGCATTGCAGCCTATCCTCATTTGTTTATACATAGCACAGTCGAGTTAGTACATTAGTTCATTAGCTGAATATTTCCTGAGGTTCCTTACAGAAAGTTATCACCCTTTTGACTGCTTGAGGCTCAATAGTACATCTGCACTGCAGTCATGTTCAGAGGGACATGAAGTAAATTTCTCCGCACTAGTGGTTTATTCTCTTCGTTAGATGTTTATTTCACACTGATCCCGAGGGGTATGTGGGTTATGTGCAGACAGACAAAAGTCTGAAACATGAATGCTAATGAACCACACGCGTATTTGAACTTAAGGCTGGTGAGGACTTTCTAGGGGCCGGAAATCACGTTGCAAAATAGAACAAGAGAATCCTCAATAAAAATGATCAATTGAAATTGAAAACCAGAAAATTAGAAGTCATCAAAAAGTTTATTGGCAGGGCACAGTTTCCACATATGAATCCTCAGGCCCTTCTATTTTGCCACGGAATTGTAACATATCCCAAATGCATGCGTGTATGCATTAGGCTACTCCATTATGGACCCTGATTGTAATTTTATTTTTGAAAGTTACAGTAACCTATTTCAACATGCTGACAGTTTCACCTAAGCGCTGGAACTGTTGCAGTGCGTTGTCCAAGCTAAACACCACATTGCATTCAACTTATATTAAATTATGGCTAGAGCTTATACTGGGCCACTTTGAGCACTCAGCTATCTAATACACACATTAGTCCAAACCTTCATAGCCTTCACTAATCCTATAGGGCACAGGGCCATTGCTAATCCAGAAGCTAAAGATGACTATTATACTTTTAAAACTAGAGAAACCAGAGATATACGCATGTATTCAACTGTAAAAGAACAGGAAACTATGCTGTCTAGCCTCAATGCATTGGTCATCTGCAAATCTTGTGTTCTTGCCCATAAAATAAAGGTCTTTTAATTCATGTGAATGCCTTGGGATTTTTCTTTTTTCAAACATTACTATATTGTTTTTATTGCTAGAAGGCCCTTCATTGAAATAGAAATTTTGAAATTTGTACACAACCAAAATATATTTCATCAGTTGAAAATTAAATATTGCAGAATATGACTTAACAGGAACATGTTCACAATAATATCCTGCAATAGTCTATATATAGATAATACATACATAATGTGCCCATATACTCTATGATCTACCCTATAAAATAATAGGCTACATACATGTTTGAACAGTGCCCATTTACACACATAAGATTTTGTGTGGTTTCAATATCAGATGGCAAGATACTGCCCGGGTTAGCATCTGAGATTTCTCTCTTTGACACTTTGCTAGTTTTTTCTTTGAACTCATTTTTATCCTTGTTTGGTGTTACATTCGAGCACATTCAAATTGCTTAGCAGCTTATAAATATAAATTCTCACATGCGTTGCTGATTCCGTTTGCAATATGCAAAGAGGACTGTTTGTTCACTTTAATGCAAACCAATCTAGTCACATATGAGAAGACAGACCATGAATGGGAATGCTATTAGCACTCATGACATGTAGAGTAAGCAACACTCACAATAAATACAACATTTACAGGAGAGCACTTAACAATGCTCTTGAGACTAGATACTTATGCATGTAAGTACTCAGCTCATGATTTATTTGCCAATACATTGAATTCACCTTCACTTTTGACCACACCCCTGATTCATATGTCATTGACAGGGTATAGCGATCCTTCCCACACTGACCATGAAAAGCAGTCTTTGGCTATCCAAGAGTGGTCTTTATTGCATTTAGTGCTCATGCCTAAAGATTTGGCAGCATCACTTGGGTATCACACGTACCTGGCATCTTTTTGGTATGCTGTCTCATTCTTAATGATGATTGGCCACAGCTGCTTCTAAATTATTTTCAATGTTTATTTTTGATGTAGCAGCCGATGCTGAATTTCAGTAGCTCTAGCATCACCCAGGGTTGGGAGGGTTTCAGTTGGCTGAGAGGACAGTGTTTTATCATGTCACAGTGATCCCTGCTGGCCAATCAGGTGCCCACAAGTTTGATTTGTTTTTTGTTTTACAGGCATTTAGCAGACACTCTTATCCAGAGCGACTTACATCGTATCCAAGTATACAGCTGGATATATACTGGAGCAATGCAGGTTAAGTACCTTGCTCAAGCGTACAAGGGCAGTGTCCTACCGGGGAATCGAACCTGTGACCTGTAGGTTACAAGACCAACTCCTTAGCCATTATACTACACCCCGCCAGTTTGTTTGTTGAGCTGCACTGGAAGCCTCTGACTCATGTCTGTGTGAGCCGAGCTTGTGAACTGCAGTGTGATCAGAAGCTGTGGTGTGACATCATGTGCTTCAGAGGAAAGCACGTGCTTGTCTGCCATCTCCCAAATTGACAGAGGAGGTCACCTTGACCATTGAGCATGATTGGATGTTCCAAATTGGGGGAAAAGGGGAAAAGGAGAGACTAATCCTAATAAGACCAGTTCCTAAAAGTGACTACAAATGGATAGTTAAAGCAAAAGCTTTTCATTTTTGTTGGTTGGCCTATTTAATTAGCATTTCCCTGAGCAAGCGAGAGCTCTTGTTCTATTCTATTTTCAGTGCCCCAGCATTCCAGTGCTCAGTTCTACCCTTATTATGAAACATCGGTTTCACCACTGAGATCCCTTTGTGGGCGACTGTCAATGAAAGCAGTAATAACTGCACAAATATACCGAATACAGGGTTTGCTTACTAAGGAAGGCATTTTGCAATATCCAGACGCATAATTCAAATTTCTGACTTTCAGACATTATACCTTGTAGAATGTGAGAAAATAATGGCCCAATATGTCTTCAGTGTTGAGTCATCTTTTTTCTCAGATAACACATGCAGTGTTTGATTTGTAAATACGACCAACTGCCCAAAACTCCCTCTGATGTGGTATGGGGACAGAACGAATAACAGAAATCAAAGTGATGTCTGAGAAGTACAGATCACCGCGATTCCTGCACACAGCCGGTTCCCCTGCGCCTTGACCCTCGACCTCAATTTCTCCATCTCAACTAATAACCTCCTTTGTGTTGCACATCCTGCTCTCATTCCTTCAAACAGAAGGGTTTTTCAGCGATCCACAGGGAGTAAGGGCTCTTCAGCAAACAATGTAGTATTACAGTACAGCCAAAAGAGAAACCCTCCATTCGCAACCAATGGGTGTACACGCACTACATAATACCTATGAGGACATACAGAGCAGGCTCATATATAGTATCAAACTCATAGTTCATGTTTGTTTGTAAAGTTTCTTATTGTGTCTTTTAACCTCACATTGATCAACTTTGCTTTTAATGTATTGCACATGATACTATTTATTCTTCTGGTACGATTCAATTTTTAGTATTAATGCATTTTGGTGCATTTCTCTATGTATTGTATTTTAGTCTATGAACAATGTCAAGACGGGCTGGTCACAGGACCCTCGCTGAGAAAAGGATCTTGCTCTCTATATATAAATTGATATTTGATATTGCCGTCTGCCGTCTCATTGAGTTTCTGCAGCAGTCAGATCGACAGGGATAAAAGTTTAATGAGGAAACACTGAACTGCAGATGGCGAGGCTGTTCCTTTCTTTTCCTTCAGGGAGGGTACAGATTACTTTGCCCAACCTTCAATTTCTTCATATTTTGCTGCCTTTTTTTTCTTCTTCTTCTTCTTCTGAACGGCGTTCTCATGTCACTGTAATCAAAAATTGATGCTCGAGCCAATAAAATGTGCTGTTGGAGAGATCTTGTGCATATGCAGGAGCCTGTCACACCAGGTGGGTTCTCTGTGGGAGCCGGGGTACTGAGGAAGGCTACAGAGTTAATCATGCATTAGATGCTGTATCTCAGTGTTCATTTATGAAGTGATACATAACCAAAACTCAGAGCATTAAAAGGCAAGCATTCTTTCCCAATGAACTGATGTGATAATTAGCACTCTCACTTCCTTATATAGAACCTTAACAATTCATGTTAATATGCCATTGGCATTTACATTTCCCTATGTATTATTATTATTATTATTATTATTATTATTATTATTATTATTATAAATGATGCTATTTGCACTCTCATAAATAATTCGGTGCATGTCTTCATCCATAAATACTCCATGTTAATAGAAATATGTTGCAAGTGGACTGTGTACATTACATATGCTTTTGAACAAAGCACATATGCATATGTTATACTTGATTAGCTGAAAGGAATCTAGCCACATCGCAATGACAGAGATATGTCATATCCTCACTGTTCAGGCATGCCAAGCACCCAATAAGAGTGGATCAGGGTCCATTTCATGTCCTGTATGTGGGAGGAATTACTACAGTGTCAGATGGCATCTTAGGCAGGGCAGTACTCAAGAGAAACCAGGTATGGATTGGTGTACTGTTACATATGATAAAGACGTGTTTTTTTTTCCAGCTGACCAAATAAACAGAACCTGTACCCTTTTTTTATCCCATTGACCATTGCTTCAATCATTTGCTCCCAGATGCCCTTGTTCTGACAGCATACATATTTTACAGGGATATTTACTTTACAGGGGTAAAGTACCTTGCTCAAGGATAAGACAGCATCAGTGTTCCACCACTGATTTACAACTTGTAACTTCTGCTATACAAATCCAGCTCTGAAAAACTGTTCAACTGACCTAAACTCTATCATACTGCTGCTTTACTGGCCTGTTTCTACCGTACTGTTTCTAAACCAATCTGAACTTTACAACAGAGCTGTCCAACTGGACCCGAACTACAAATTCGCCCTGCTAAGCTGAACCCTAACTCTTCCACACAGCTGCCCTATTGACCCTAACTCTACCACACAGCTGCCCTATTGACCCTAACTTTACCGCCCAGCTGCCCTACTGACCCTAACTCTACCACACAGCTGCCCTATTGACCATAACTCTACCACACAGCTGCCCAATTGACCCTAACTCTACCACATGGCTGTCCTGAACTCTACCATGATGATTCCCTGTCGACTTGGACTCCCTACATAGAAGGCTTCCTTTCAGAGGTCTGTCTTGTAAGTTAGCTTGACTTAAAAGTGTACATTTTATATTTAACGGAACTGTTGAGGAGGTCAGAATGACTAAGCTGGGTTCTGCCTGGTGGCCCACACCAGGAGAACAGAAAGTACAATGCTGGGAAACGTTACGCTATTTTATATTGAGAGTAATGGGAACCATTAAAGGGAGACCATGATCATTTCCAAACACAACATTCCCATATGCACTGCTAGGTACAAACAATTTAAAACAGCCCAAGAAAATACCTCAGAAAATATGGAGGAAAAACGCTTTTTATCTGGGGACAGAGCATAATGCTTAACATTATTATTTATTGAATCTGCCTTTGTGGGATGGAATATGTTGGCTATTGAAGCAATACAGACAGCCTTTTCCATTACTACGAAACCGGAATGTAGGCTACAGAACTTGCAATGACTTGCAAAAGTCTTAAAGCTCAGACTCTAATTGGCCATATATCTGTGAAAACGCTCCCTAGAAATCTATATTACTGGCGGCCCCATTTCCTCTCTCTGTTCGCAAACCTAATCCTCCATTCTCATTTATAATGTCCTGAAGATTGCAACAGCTCTTTCTAGACGTTACACATTCTCTCAATGTAAGTAATTCAATTTCTACCCATCAGACCCCTCCACAAGCAACGCATGGAAATCTCAATCTCAATATCGTGCTGGGGAAAATAAAACAGCAGCCACTGCTTTCTGACACCCCATATTCATTTCTTGTCTGTAAATTGCAATATACCCACTCGCTTCCACTTGCCGCACAAATCACGTAAATTGCACAAAGCTGATATAAAATGACAAACGGAAAGCGCCATTAAAGGCAATTGCAGTCAAATATCCCTAAGAACAACAAAGAAGTCCTTTCTGTAGGAGAAGGGTAGAGTTTCAGTAGAGTTTAGCATTCATACAATCATACAGTTAAGAGAGGTCCTAACAAAACTAGATGCAATGCTATGATCGGCAGTCTAGTACAGTACAGAAATGAGAAGTAAAGCATAAACATGTCAATATTCAGAGAAGTATTTATAGAATATCCCAAGTGGATCTCGATATAGGTGTAATACATTCAACAGTATTGATCCAATCTGGAGGATCAGGTTACAAACAGAAAATTGCAGCCTCATTCTTTTTTTAACCTTGAACAGAAGGATAAATTTCATTATTACAGAATATTAGAATGTGCTGAGAGGCGTATATAGGATAATTCATGTATGGAAACCTTGTTTTTGTGGGTTATCAAGTAGTGTGTCCTATTGAAGCAGCAATGTTTTCCAGTATAGCGACATGGCTGATGGTCTTTTACTGAACCCTGAAGATGTCAGTAATGACTATGGCCCGCAGCACATAGTTAATAAATAAAAATAAATTAAAAAGTCATAAATGTCAGTGCCCAGCTGGGTTACAAAACTGCTCCTGGTTCTCGAGCAAATTGCGAGATGTCTAAATTAATTCTTGCGCTTGATGCTTTTATGCTTTCAGGCTCGCACGCCAGCATAATCCACACTTATGACCAAAGTGACGCTGTTTACTGAGTCCATTTGTCAGAAGGAAGAAGGTGACGGACCTAAATGATCCTATTTAAAGCTTTATTTAGTGGAACATTTATAAGTCCCTGTCACATAATGATGTAGGGCCACAAGAAAGCACGACAAGGAGTCCTGCTGAATAACTGCATAAACTGGGACTTCAGAATGTTTAGCTGAGGTAGAAAAGATCCTAGATCATCTACCACAGTACAAAGCCTCCCACCACATACTGTGAAGAGAAATTGAGTGTGAATTGTAGCTCGGTATAATAAAGTACCAATTCTTTGTATTTGGACACGTTGCAATCGGAGATCAAAGCATGCAGACATTCTGATTGTTTGTCCACTCGCTTTCATGTAATTTAAGAAACAAAGCCAAATGCCGAAGACAGCAAGCCTAACAGACAGTTAAAAAAATTGACAAAGCATGGGTTTTAATCTGCTTTGGAAAATGGTTTAGAAAGCCGTATGTGCTGTATGCAGAACAGCAAAATCCCTTTGAACAGCCGCTTCCAAATGAATAATGCATGAATTTAAAATCCAACCTTGGTTCTTACTCAGCTTTAATTTCCATCCATGTGAACGGTCCCCAGAGCTGTGGATTACTATCAGTGGATTATTTTTAACCAGATGTAAAATTTATGTTTCATGCCGTGCGCCCACCCAAATTCCACCGCAAAGTAATGACCTCCAGTCAGGTTTTGGGAACATTTGAGTACATTCAAAGTCAAATGAATGGCAATCAGGCATTGCACTAGTTTGGGAGGAGATATCATTCTCATAAAAATACACCAACATATTTTGAGGAGAAATAATCAAAAAGACAGCTTCATAAAGCCTTGCTCATGTCCCCAGATACGTGGTAAATGCAGAGGAAAACCAATCTAGAGAGAAGAAGCCACTCCCAGGCCTTGCACGGATGGCTTTGAGAAAGCCTATCTGCATGCATTGGGAGAGCAACCATGGATAATATGCAATGGTTTTGCAGTACATTTGGATCGGTTCTTTCATAAGGCCAGCTGCCATACTAAATGGAATGGTACCCCATGATGTTTCTGGGAAAGAACCTGGATTGTGATGTGCAGGCCAGGTCAAATACACAACAAAACTGGGGCAGCGGGAAGGGAACGTATTTGGTTCCAATAACCTGGAGTTGCTAATCAGCGCAATTCTTCAGCCAAGATGGTAGAAGCCATTAGTGCAATCAGCTGGCTGGGTTCCTGGTTGGAGGGAACACACGGCAGGACTTTTACTTTCTGACCCCTGGACTCTCCACCTCTGCTGCTGCCCGCGGGCAGGCCAGATTGATGAAGTCACCTCGGCCGGGACAAAAACTGGACAGGGACCAAGGCTGCGGTCTGTGACTCACACCGCCTAATAGTGTCAACCCGGGTCCCAGAGATCATTTAGGAGAGAGTCCGCGATAACTGTCGCTCGTCATAACCGCCAGGCCAACGGGTGACATTAAATCATTTTGAAACACGCACCAGCCCTCCCGGGATACGCCAAACCCCCTCCGATTAGCATTGAGCCTCAGCTGCGCGAGCACACTTGTGGAAAGGAAAGTATAGCAGTGGAAAGCAAGGCCAGAGGAAGTCTGCGGTTGGAGGAAAATCTACCCCGGGCACAGATCCTCCTTGGAATATATGGTTTCATTTTCACCGGCTTCATCCTCACCGGCGGCACAGACATTGAACCGGCTGTGCCGAGGCGAACCGGCGGCTGCCTCCTGATTGTGCTTCGCGACGCCATGACTGTGCTAAATCCGCCTCTGTGCTAGCCTCCCGGCTAAATCCCCCAGCTCCCTGAACGCAGCCAGAGCGGTGGCCTGCTGCATATAGGCGGAGCTCTCGCACGTGCTGCCGCCAGTCACGTAGAGCCAGGCCTGCATCCTTGCACCCGTGTGATCAGGTGATGGGACGACCCAGACAGAAATGACTGGGAGAATTTACGGGACAATAAGCGGGGGGAGGAGAGTACCTTGGCAGACGGAGATAAGTATTAAATCTTTCAGATGTTTCAACACGCCCCTTCAACAACAGGGGGGGAAACGACTGATTCTGATAGCACACTCACGAAGATTACTGACCAGACGGGACATATATTTATCTATATGAAGAACTCCATGATTTTATATTTTACACACACACACACACACACACACACATATATATCTATATATATATATATATATAATATCCAAAATATATATATACATATATATTCGGGAATTATATATATTGGGCCACTCAAATGTTTTTTTTTCAACCAAACATCTTATTTCTTTTCTTATACTCTCTCATTTATTTAACTTACAAAAATAAAAATATTTTTCATGTTCAATAGTCAGCTGTCTTGCAGTGACTCAATGCTTTTTGTTGCCATGGTAAAAATACAGTCAATCAGCGTTTCACAGATTTCTGCTGAGGACAAACTCATGCCCTTTCAGCAGTTAAAGCATTCTGTACATTTTGGCTACTTCAGGTGGAGCTATCAGAAAAGTATTTCAATGGTAATTTAGCTTCCCTTTGCTTTGATTTATGATGTGTCCAAATTCACCTGAAAGAATAAAGTACAGTCTTAAATAATGCTTTTGAAAGAAAGTTGACTATACACTTTTGGCTATAGATTAATCTCTGTGCAAAATGAAGCCCTTTTAGGAGTTGAATCAATCCCAGCTATTCCCAAGAGTTACTGTCTACTGTATCAGAAGCATTCAGTGGTTTAAATGGAAATCAAGTGATATGTGTAATGTATGTGAAAGATCCACAACTGATAATGCTGAGGTGGTTGTCATTTTCAATTAAGAAAAATATAATGCAAAAATATAACCATACTGCCATATGTAAATATGTCATGTTTAATTATATTTATCATAGCCAGCTAAACTAAGCCAAAAGTAAATGAAGTTTCAGTCCAGTACCAGTTGTTCAGGTCGATCTTATCACTTGTCACTTTACGAAATCAGACCACACGCCTCGTTTGGCTTTGGGAAAGAGGAGAGGCCCCCTCATTGAGCCAGTGTTAACCCTCACCAATACAAAAAACTCGCAAGTTGCACAACAAGGGTAATTATTCTATGAACATTCAGAATCAGGCTGACAGTGATGGTGTACATGAAAGTATTTGAGGACTTCAATACTCTTAAAACAGCAAAAAAAAAAAAGAAGTATATCAGTCTATCTAAGAATTACTTAACTGTACAGTGGAGGACCAATTTAGAGCATAATGATTAGAACAGCATAGAATTCCGTTTGATAATCTTTATCTGAGTCAGTAAGTTCCCCTTAATAAGCAGGCGTTTCAAATATTTGATTTAAACAGAACTATCGTTTCTCTCACTTTGTTGTTAAAGTGCATGTGAGGAATGACTGCATAGATGAGCACAGTCTTCCAAAGACATATTTTCACAGTTGCATTTGCCCATTGCCAAACCAAAAGCTTCAAAAGCTTCAAGAGCTTGGATTTCTACTTTGACACTCTGACATTCTCATAATACATGCAGTTACAGAATCCATCATAGTGACTGCAGTTATTTCTTATGAACACATCTGTATGCTCACATCTGTATACGGACTTTCACACAAAGTAATTCACTGTTTTTCCTTCAGTAGACTCAATCCAGCTGGCCAAGTAAACCTCAGCTAGGGACCTGCAATACCTGCACTTTTGGACTCTACAATGGGGAAATGATCGCCACAGCTCAGTTAGAATAAAGCCTGTGAATATGTAGACACCACCAACAGTTTTAAGGAAAAACTGCCTGGTGGTCATGATAAAGGTTAAGCAACATCTTGCTATGGAGGTAGTCCATAACAATTCAACAGTAAAGCCTGGTGAATGCATTGGTTACTAAAGCATAAACAATAAATGCATTCTCTAACACTGCTATTGGGCCACTTCAGATTATACAGTTAGTTTCATAGGTGTACTAAGGCATTATTAGTCTAACTGCATAAGTGCTGGCTCCACAATCCAAATATTGGCAGTGCAAACACACAGATAGGTGCACAGGAAGTAAATCATTGCAGACTTTGTGTCTCTAAACTGTGTCAGGGGAAGGCCACTCTAGTTGTTGGACAGGCTTTTCTCAACATCATCTATTTCTCAGTCACTGTGTGGCAGATGTCTCTTGGCACATGTAGATAATGAAGGGCACAAAAGGCTTATTCTGAAAAGCAATAATATGCCCTCCCCATGCCCATATTTGGAATAAAACATTAAATGGTCATGGTGAATGTTACATACCATCACTTGCAACCACATTGAGTCTTGAATATAACAGCTGCCAAAGCAATAAAACGTTTTTTTTTAAAACGGAAATCCATTCTTAGGAGCTGACTCTGAATATTTACATTGTTTCTTTTGCTTGGGTGAGCATAGCGTTATGTGTAGCGGTCACCATGGTGCCCGCGCAGTAGGCGATCATCTTGAAGAGTAAAGGCTCATCCCTTGTTTGCATCCCAGCAATTACTTTGGAAGCGATTTGTGTCCTCATTTTCAATTCTGTCCAAACTCAAATTTGGGCCGCTCAATCATTTTTGTAAATCTGTCCCATCAGCTCAATGACCTACATCAATTCAGGGACTCACAGGGGATTCACTACAGTCCACCGGCTGAGCTGAGCAGTTATTGCATTGGAGGAGTATGCTTCATAGTCCAGTTGACTTGACTGAATTTGGTAGGGGAAATGTTAACTAACAAGACAAAAGTCATTTTTAACAGGGACAAGACAAAAAGGAATTCATAATAATGATGAGCAAACCAGGCAAGGCAATGTATGTGACGGGTGACAACTGTGGGACTGTGGACTGCAAATACCCAGGAAATAGCACCTGAGAATGAAGTGAAGAAAAACTTATGAACTTAACCCTCCTGTTATGTTGCAGGTCAAATTGACCCTTTTTAAAGTTTGAAAATCTAGGAAAAATACTTAAAATTATTTTTTCAGTATGAAACTTCTTCTACTGGCCTTAATTAGTGTAATCAACATTTTAAATGAAAATGGTTCATTTCATGTATTTGCAAACCCCCCCGTATGGGGATTGACCCGGGAACATTTTTGCTGTACCTAAAAAATGAACAGAACAGGAGGGTTAAGATGTAAGCTGAATGGTCATACATTTAATAGTAAGTAAGCAATCCAGTACCTTGAGTAATATATATTCTTTTTTTTTTTTGGAGACAGGTTTGGTTTTGATAGAATAGAGCAAGGTGCTGTAATGACCCAGGTTGGTTGACTCAGTAAATAATAAAAAAAGGATCCCATAATGAGTGCCAATACAGTCAGAAAGAATGCAAAGCTAGTGTTGCATGAACACTGAATCAAAGCGTCTTCCTTAATATTCCTTCAGTGCAGTGTGACAAAATATCCCTATCTAACCTTTTCAAAATACAGTGTACAAGCAAAACTCGCCTTTGGCTATCCTTTGATGAAACACATTTTGTTAACGTCACAGAGACATCAGGGGCACATCAGTCATGATAGGCTTCATAACTCAGCTTGGCAGTTTTTTTTTCTTTAAGCATTTCGATGGGCGAAATGAATATTTACATGTACTTCCTGTATACTGCTTGCAGATTCAAATCCTTCTCCTCTGGATGTTTGGATGTGAACTGACAGTTTTTGAATTGTATCCGCGGTCCGCTCGTACTGTAAAGCCTGAGCGTTCGCCATCTTCAAAAGCTGAGGCTGCACTAAAATAATTGCCACTGAAACGTACCTCATTCGGCAATAAACCTTTGTGGCTTTTCGATTGAATCACCCCTAACCTCCTCCCCCCCCCCCCACCACACACACACACACACACACACACACCCCATCCCCCCATCCCAATCTACCCCCAGCGGTGCGAGTAAGGCAGGAGACAGCCCGCAAAATGTACCACCTGGGCTACGCCGGAGCCTAAATGAAGCCGTTATATTCACGCCGCAGTTCGGTCGGGGCGGAGTGGCGCATGGACGTGCCGCGGCTCGGGGTCTGATTGGCCGGGGATCGATGCGGCCTCAGGAGCCCAGAAGAGGAGCCGGCGGGGGAACGGGCGGGGCGAGGGAAGCGATCGCGCGGGGATCTCAGCCTCCCTCAGGGCCCCGCTGAGCCAGGCGAGAGGGATGTCCCAGCAGCCCCGGTGCGCCCGGCTCTGATTGGGCACGCGGGCAGCCCTGGCAGGGTAGAGGACATCTCATCGGGTATCTCTCTGCTAGCTCAGCCGCCGAGAGTGCCAGTCTGTGCTCTCCTGTCCCTGTGTCATTGTCCTCCCCCATGCTGAGTTGGGTTTGCCTATGCCCTCCCCTCACTTTAAATCTTATCTTTTTGGGTTTTCCTATGGTTAGATATTGGGGGAAAAACCATAATGATTAATAGCATGGAATCCCCCATTGTGTGCGGTCATGAAAAATATGGGGAAATCATCATATAAAAGATCCTCTTTGATTGTGTGGGCCAATTATAATAGAGGATTCTAGAGTAAGATCAGCACTATTATTTTTTGCATACTGGGAACTGTAACAGGATACAGAAACTGAACATATTCCTCAATGGCAGAAAATAGATCAATGAGAAACAAAAACTTTCCTAACCTGGTATTCACTGCAGTGAAAACCCAGGATGTCAAATTTCATGTGTGAAAGCACTCAGGTGTAAAAGCACTGTTTCTTTCCAGCTCCAAATACAAATCGCAAAGTATGAATCAGCGGTTCCCAACACTGGCCATGGGGGACCACAGGGTGTGCTGGTTTTCACTGTAACTTAACTGATTTCATAGTTATCCCATCTCACCTGGTTTCTTGGCTTTGATTGGCTTTGGTTGGTTACGAAATTGGCAACTAAAACATTGGTAACTGTAGCAAATCCAGGAACAGGCTAGAAAATCCCCAGTGTTAATGCATGGTAAGATGGCTGACACTGGGTTTAAAAAAAAAAAAACCTAAGTGCAGTAAGTATCCGTACATAAATGAATAATGAACAATGGGAGTGTCAGGAGAACCCTGAGAGATGGCAGCTCTTGATTAAGACTGGAGAGACGCCGGCCAATGTGAGCAGGATTATGGGACTGGGACAGTTATCAAGCAATCACATGCCTGCACAGGCCCGTGTAGGGGAAGCTTCTGCTCCTAGAGTTTTTATTTATTAATCCCCTCCGCTGCGGGCTGAATTCTCATGTTTATTTTAGGGTCGCCCTCCACTGCTGCCCTCTTTACCCAACGCAGCTGCCTGGAATTTCAATTCTGGGACTGGGATGCACTTTTGAGGACCTTGCAGATATCTACGATCCAGTGTAGAGCACACGCAGCACCTCCCCAGGATAAGGGAACCCATCGACCACAAAATGAACGCTTCCTGCGCATGACGGAACAGCTCAGAACATCGATGTCACACGCTAACAAGGTTTGCCAGGGATGTGCCAAAACTTGAGTCGTTTTTGTCTTTCTTAACAAGTGTTTATTCTCTAGTTTAAAAAAAAAAAATCAATTATCCAATTGATAATTCGGTCAGATTTTTATGCCTGACAAACGGGTGCAGCGCTAGCTCTCACACCTCCTGAGGCTCATGCAGCTCAAGCACTCCGTTCAGCCCGCAATCCGCCAGCTGGGGTGTGTAGTCACTTCCCCCCGAGGGAAGCCACAAATGATGCGGGCTCAACGCAGGCACCCAATCGCGTAGGGGCGTCACCGTCGAGTGATGCGGGAGAGAAAGCCTCGATCTCAGGAGGCGACTGTGGACTCTCAGCACTGTCAGACCCTGGTGATGCCATAATTCGATCTGGGCCGTAAGATGCATCGCTAGAGTAGGACTGAGTGCTTCGGTTGCGCACGCTACCTGGGAGTCCTGATAACACTGCAGCTCAGGAGGGAGGAAATCCGTACTGAAGGGTCACCATACAAGCGCTGATGTGCAACCCTTCAGTCCAAACACAATGCGCTTATAAATCTAAAAAAAGTAAAACCATCTAAAAGAGTATCAATAAATAAACAAACAGTGCCATTAATTAAGGTATGGTGAAATTACATTTTCTATTATCATAGGATTGCTTTTTCCCCAATTTTGATATTTTAATGAATAAATTGTGATACTTATTTTTAAATTCAGTTTTAGAAACCTCTTCTATGGAGCCACTTAGCTTCTCAGTGCTGTGGCAAACCCAACTCAGATTATAAGCTGGACCACCACAGTGCCAGCTCTGGCCAGGATTCCGCATAACTGGCATAGCATCACTCAGATAGGAAGTGTTTCAGTTGGAAAGGTACCCCCAAACTAAACGCTCAACACCAACTGTTCTCTCCAATCGGGCATCTGCCTGCCATCTCCTGTGCTAGTTATGCAGTTCTCAGTGCAGTGACTGCACACCTGTGCTGATGGACTGCAGAGTGATAACTGTGGAGGCTACCTGCAGGCATGAGACGGTATGATACTGTCACACAAATGTGGGTCTTTGCAATAGCTAAATGATTAAATACTTACATAACTGCAGCATTCTATAGCATGCTTATTAAATTTGCTACATTGTGTTTGCTGTTGAATTGCACTGCAGGGCTGTAGTATCTTCGGTCAATACCAGGGTTAAAAGGACAGTCAGAGATTGCTGAGGCAGCCATGACTGATTCTCAGGGAGGGCGAGGAGTCCAGTAGAGTGCACGTATGAATCAACCCAGAGCCCTTCCTGTCACACTGCTCAAACTCCTCAACGGGCCTTTAGATCCTCTACCATCTATACAAGCGCTAGTACGTAAGATCATGTGCTGAGTGTGGCGTGTGTGGATGTGTGCATGAGTGTGTGTGCGTGTATGCATGTGTGTGTGTGTGTGTGTGTGTGTGTGTTGGTGTGTGCATGTTAGTGTGTGTGTGTGTGTGTGTGCGTGGAGGGGGGTGAGTGCATGTGTGTGTGTGTGTGTGGAGGGTGAGTGCTGTGTGTGTATGTTGTGTGTGGTGTGTGGGGTAGTGTGGTGGGATAGTGTGTGTATGTGTGTGTGTGTGGGGGTGAGTGCCTGTGTGTGTATCGTGTGTGGTGGGGGTGAGTGCCTGTCTGTGTGTATTTGTGTGTGTGTGGGGTGAGTGCTGTGTGTGTATGTGTGTGTGTGGAGGGGGGTGAGTGCCTGTGTGTGTATGTGTGTGTGTGGGGGGTGAGTGCCTGTGTGTGTTGTGTGTGTGTGGAGGGGGTGAGTGCCTGTGTGTGTAGTGTGTGGTGTGTGTGGAGGGGGGTGAGTGCCTGTGTGTGTATGCATGTGTGTGGAGGGGGGTGAGTGCATGTGTGTGTATGTGTGTGTATGTATGTGTGTGTTGGGGGGTATCTGTGGCACTGCATAACAGAAGAAGAGTATGCCAGAAAGACTCCTGTGTCTGTCAGCAGGAGGGTGATGTTCACCCTTGGCAGCACATTAGCGACTCCAGCGCTCTCCCAGATGAACACCCCGCCTGCTCTTTCCACCAGACATTCTGAGACAGATGCCAGCTCCCGAGGCTTTGGCTGTCTCTGGACCAGAAGAAGCCAAATGCGCACCTCTATCTTTAAATCTTCAGATAGGACCAAAGCGGAGTGATGGTAATTATCGCCAGTCTCCGACCCGTCCTCTGGAAAAGCGACATCAAGGCTAAGGAGAGAACGCAATTCCTTCACGTGCGATTTTTTCCCCCCCCCTGCCTTTTCCTCCTGCCATTTATCACCAGTACAGCGCTGCTTGTGAAAGCAGAAAATTTCACGAGGACGAAAAACAACGTCCTTATTTTCCGGCAGCTGTCCTGACGCAGCCTTATCAACGGCGCGTTTTGTCTCGAAATGATGACACCCTCCCGCCCGACGATCGGTGAAAAATCTGAGTCCGAGAACGGGCTCTCTTCTTCTCTCCGCGCGGGACGAGCGCTAGATGACGCACTAAGGCAGAGCTGCTTGAGAGAGGCTGAGGACGATGCAGGATGCACCTCCGTGCGACTCTTCCGCAGAGACGAGCACCTCTTCGTTCGGCATCCAGCCAAGGCGAAATAAAAGGAATGGAAAATGCCCGCTCGATCGCAGGCTGTGTTAGAGACGGACCTTCGTCAGGTTAATGTCGCCGACGCGAACGGATTCCTCCAGACAACAAACAACCCGGCGCTCCGCGGACGACGCGCAGCCGAGGCAGGGCGCCCGCTAATGAACAGCTGCCGTGCCATTAATTCCACAAATGAGTTTAGGGTCGTTAACAAGCGAGCACAACCATGTATGACACATTAGTGAGGCTCCACCAACCAGGGAGGAGCGTGCGACATATTAATCGAGCCGGCCCGGCCGTTAGCGCCGCCAAATGCGCCGCGGCCGACATTGGGGGGGGGAAGAAAAACAGGACCCGGCGGGCCGGTCGCGCTCGCCTCCGGAGAGCGACTGCGGGGGCCTCGCCTTCGCGAGATGTTTTTATTTTTTGCGGCGCGGGGCGTGCGTGTGAAAGTCAAAGCGTTCACCTCGAATTACGACGTCGGGGTCGAGACGAGGAAGGAAAAGCGCAGCTGCAAAAAGCACTTAAGTAAATTACAGTGCGTGTGGGAGCGCGAGGCAGGGCGAGGGGAGGCCCCTCCTCCCGCCCGCTCCGGGCTGCTTCTCATTCTGCCAGGGTTTCTCTCCCTGCCAGCGAAGACGCCGCAGCGAAGAATCTTGAAATATCTCCTCACCAGGGAAAAAACCTCCACTTGTCAGCCTGAGAGACTGATTTTTCCCCCTAAGCCCAGACAGGCGCTAGAAATAGTTTCCATTTCTACCGGAGAAAAGAAAAAAAACTAAACAAAGAAATAAATAATAAAATGAAATGTTCGTGACTCTTCCGCAAGAAACACCTACAAAAAAAAGAAGCCTTTGTTAGGAGAAGTGGATTTGAGCGCGCGGGAGCTGCGTCTGCTCATGGGAGCCGCAACGGCTGCGGCTTGGTGGGTTTTAATCATTTAGGTTTAAGTGGCTGGCCTCACCCGGCGACGACAAAGCTTTCCTCTTTTTTTTTTGTGTGGGTGTGTGTTCTGGAGGGTGAGTTCACGCACGCTGACCCAGGCTTACAGCCGCACGCCTGAGAGATTGTGTTACCTTCGAGCCGCCGTAAAATCTGCACGTGCGCGCCCGCGTGTGCGCTTTCTGTGCGCACGCTTTAAAACATACATGCGCTCGAGGGCGTGCGTGCACGTGAGCGTGCACGTACAGCACTCGCATGCGTGACATTGATTAGCTCACGTCCATTGTAAACCTTTGCGCCATTAGCTGACTGATGGCATGATTCATGCATGCTGAAAACCCCAACAGAAAAGTCAAAGACCTAAGCTATGAATGGCTGCTGGCCAGTCACGTTTATTTAACTGCAATCAGACCGTTGAATTATGCAAAACAAATGTTTCCAGAGCACCACGTCACACACACTCTACTGTACTGTATGTCCCCTGTATCTCAAACCAACAGGCTCGCAGCTTCTGCGGTACATGAGCAGGTCTTGATGTTGTATTATTGCATTCTCCTCTGTCTGCAAGCACAGCTACATTCTGTTGCTATTGAATGTTGTTTTATATTGGGTCTTTGAAAAGGCAAAACTGAGCAGCTCCAGCTTAGGAATACAAAATGACCGTAACCGCATGAATTCCTCTGTGAATATGAACAATACAATTTGCTTGAGGATATCCATATCCATTTGTTACTTCCATTTTTGTGGCGCATGTTCCTGCTTGACAAGTGCCACAGTTCCAGAGAAACGCTGGGTTTTGCAACATTACATTCTTGCAGGTAATAAATACAAACTGGGCCAATGCAGAACGCTTATATAACTTCATAGCACACGAATGCTTTCCGCAGGTTTGCTCCCCACATTTGAATGCCCAATCCCTGCTGCTGGTGTGTGCCTTCACTGCAGTCTCCATGATCAGGAAAAAAACATCCCCATACTTCCAAATAAGAGCTTTTACAGGGAACGTCACTGCACTCCTATGCCTGCACCTGTACTCCTATGCAAACTACATTACATGACAGGCATTTAGCATTTTATCCAGAGCGTCTTACACAACATTTTACATTGCATCCATTTATATAGCTGGATATACACTGAAGCAATGCAGGTTAAGTATCTTGCTTAAGGGTACAACAGCACTGTCCTATCTGGGAGTTGAACCTGTGACCTTTAGGTTACAAGACCAGTTCCTTAGCCATTATTCTACACTGCTACCCAACTCTTGTAGTAATGTACTCTTCATAGGTTTACATCGCACAACATGTAACGATTCAATTGGGCAGGTCACATAAAAGGTCACTAGTTATTTCATATGTTTCCTCAAAGAATCTTAATAGGTATTCATCAATGGAGTTCAGGATACTGAAATGACCACAGCATGTCCCATGGTGCTTTGCACTGACAGATCTACATTTGGACAACCCTGCTTTATTTCTTGCTTTGATGTCCGCAGATCCAATCAAAAGCAAAAATACTCCAGCTGAATGCAGATGGTCTGCATTACAAACTCAATGCTAGTTTGTTAAAGTTAACCCAAGAGCCTAGGTTTTCACAGCCCTTTAACATGGAACCTCTTCAAATATATACATTGCATTTTGGCTCTTTATTACCCAATTCTATAACATATTGCACTAATGATAGTTGTTGTTCTAAATAAATAGATTTATATATATATAGCTGTGTTGTCTTTATAATAGTTAGTAATTAAATATTCTATCTCTGTGGGACATAACATATGTTTAGGTGTCAAATACATTTTGCCATTGTATTACATTAGGTACATATGGGGAAAACAGCTCACGTAAAATGTTTGAGTAGATCTAAGGAAGTTTGTACACAGTTGCCTGTGTGGCTCCAGGATAGTATGTACTGAATATATCAACTAACCACTCAGGTACAGTATTTTTTGAAAGTGTTTGTCAACTATTAAGTGGGGAGTTGAGCACTGCTCATAACTTATATTTCTCTGTAAATAATATTTACACGTACCTTGGAACAAAGACAGTAAGAACAATACTGTGCCCACGTCAACAGATACCACCACCGTAGCAGACAGAGAGCTAATATAGACTAGTTGGCAAGCAAGCTAATAAATCTCTTTATGTGAAAGCAAATGGGAGCCACTGAATCACACATTCTGCAGACCTCTGAGCTTCTGGACAGCCACACTGATCTCTTTCAGTCACAGTTAGCGGCCTGAGCGTCAATTAAACAAAATGAAATACAGGTGCTTGGCAGCACATTATTGTGTCATCCAAAAATGTAATAATTCAGCTTGTATGTCTCATTCTCATAATGAACATCGAAAAGAATGAGTTCGTACCAAATCACAAATGCACTTGCATACTGTTTGCGATCTCTGCCTGGTAAAGCACGATAACAATGAATAATGTGCCCTAACACTGACCGTGACAGCAGGAATGAAAGCCTTTGACACTAACCTTCAAATGACCTTTACAAATCATGTGATTTTGCTTTTGTTCCTGCACATCTGTTGTTAAACTACACACTCTACATACCATGTCAATAATAATATTAAACAAATGAATATATGTATTTATACATATGTTTAACTATACTGGTACTTCCCCTTCACTGCAATTTTATGGCAACATCATTACCTGTAATATATATCAAATCATATATAAAATGCTTCAATTTTAATAATATATGCATAGCTAATTCATAGCTCCTCAGCGACAGAGCACCAGGGGTGGATGAGAGCCATGTTGAAGGCTCTGGATGTTGATAGGAGTGTCATAGCTGGTACAAATCCTCAATCTCGCATGGAGGTCGGGCACAGTGCCTTTGGAATGGCAAACCAGGGTGGTGGTCCCCATCTTTAAGAAAGGAGATCAGAGAGTGTGTTCCAATTATCAGGGAATCGCGTTCCTCAACCTCCCAGCCAAGACTCTGGTTACGACCGAGAGTGGAACCTTATTCAGAAGGAACAATGTGGGTTCTGCCTATTCCACAGCGGACTGAGTTTTTATCCTCTCGCAGATATATATATATATATTTTGGGGGTGGGGGTGAGTGGGGCTCATGGGAATTTGCCTCTCCAGTCTACTTGTGTTTTCAGAAGACATATGACTGTGTTCGCCAGGGTATCTTGTGGGAGGTTTCTCCGCAGGGTGGCAGGGGTTACTCTCCTTGATAGGGTGAGGAGCTCAGCCATCTTTGAGGACCTCACAGTAGAGCTCCTGCTCCCCTGCATTGACAGGAGTCAGTTGAGGTGGTTCAGGTATCTGATATGGATACCCCCTGGGTGCCTCCCTTTGGAAGTGTTCCGGGTACATCCACCTGGGAGGAGAACCAGGTGAAGACCCAGAACAATCTGGGGAGATTATATCTCCCAGTTGACCTTGGATTGCCTTGGGATCTCCGGGGTGAGTCGGAGGAAGTCACTGGGGAGAGGGGTGCCTGGGCTGCTCTGCTTGCCTTATTGCCACCCCGATCCTGACCTGGACTAAGAGGTTAGAAAATGGATGGATGGATGGATGTATTAGAATGTATTAATAACATCTTTACAATTCACATAAATTCTTATGAATTACATATATTCTCTATCTGCTGGTCTGATACACAAGACACAGTATCCTTCAGCATCCAGGTAAGTGCCTGTGAAATTTGAGTCATTTTAGTTATACTGTTAGAATGACAGTCAAGTTACAAATGCGCGTCAACACACTTGACTGTTCTGAAATGTGAATGAGCCACTCTGGTTCCATTAGGGGACATAATACATTTAGGGGCCGGGCGTGTGGCAGCGCTGAGCAGACACCTGCAGTTTCTCATCTCTGGAGCTCATCGGCTGGCCTTGATTACGGCGCGTTAGCCTAGTTTGGGCCGAACGTGCTCGGCGTGCCGATGGCTCTGCGGGTGACGGACACCGAAGACGTCCCCGCCTAAAAAGGCGGTCGGCAGGGATGCTCAGCGCCCGAGCCACCGAAGAAGGCTGACTGCACACTTTTCTAATTGTCTCTAATCCCCTTAAATGTTCTGCAGGAATATTAAAATGGCAAGATACTTAGGCTAAATATTAGAAAAGAGTAGGGATCGACGAGAGGGAAATGGACCGTTTTCTCCTGAATCTAAAAAAGAAAATCTTCACTGTGCAGTTAATTCTGGTCTGTTGTTGCTTGGTACATTTGCCACGCTTTTAAAATATGATTTTTTAAATGCAATTTTGCAGCGGCTAGCACCTGCTCCTGTCTAAACACGTCGATGAGCCGAGGGGGGAAAAGCCGGACTGAATGGCACTCCGAGGTGCTAAATGCTGTTTGTCCCTCTGGCGAAAGGCAGAGGGGGGGAGCTGGGGCTGAGGTCCGGGAGTGCCCCGTGTGCTTCAATAAGCCAAAGACTTCCTCCTCTATTTAAAGCGCTTTAATGCACTGCCTCCATCGCAGTCCACAGGGCATTCGGTTGCACGATCACGCCCACATTCTCGCTCAGTTCATTTATTAAGCATTCCACCCCATACAAAATGCAGAATAGTTTATGGAAGAATATTGAATTAATCTTTTTTTTTTTCCCTGTCTTGCTAAAACAATAAGAAGATGGGCATGCAAAAGGAAGCTGCTTCAGTAATATTTCCCCACGAGCTAAGTTGTGAGTGGAAATGTAATTCAAGCAATTACCTCAGAGAGAGTCAATTGCTGATGGATTTTCCATTATTTTCCAATGCCCATAAATGGAACTGGGTTGTGAGATATAAGGTCTGACATGCAAGTTCTTTCTAGATTGACAGACATGTTGTAATGGATTCATTTAATATGAAGGATACTCTTTTGTTTGCTTACTGCATGGCATTACATACAAATGTAGATTGTCTACAAGGCCAAATTTTAAATTCCTTCCTGTTCACTCACGTAAATATATCACTGCACGGCAAAACTGGTTTCAGAGAAGACCCCATTAAAAGTCACAATTTTATTTAAAAAAAACACTTTGTTTGACAGTCATAGGCACCTTTTAAATTATCTGACAACGTTCAAACATTGAAGGGATACTTACCATTTCCAGGGTGTCTGATGCTTTCAATTTATAGAAGCTGTTCCCGGGTAAGCCCGTTGAGAAATCCTTTAATTTTTAAAATTCCATCATCTTCGCTCAGAGGGAAACATGGCCGGGGTCGGATGTTTCTCCATAGCGACACGTTAGCAACATAAGGGCTCTGAGCTCGGTCAAGGGAGGTGGAATTCATTTAGCCTCAAAAGCATTGTGAAAAAGCAGCGTTGGTGGGGACGGCCCGGCTTAACGCGTACGCGCATCTGTGACTGGCTCTGGGCCTGCTCATCCAGAGGTGATCATTCCGAGCCGGACACACAGAATATCAATATGGAGTCGTCCATATTGAAGGCCCCAGGAATGGAAACCGGACATCATGGCTAAATGCTAAGTGTCCAGGGTGCTTGCTTATTGTGTTTTAAAACCTGGAGCAGAGAACATTTCATACTCTGAATTACAATCTACGTCCATGTGAAGGTTAGGGAAACCAAATCCCTCTATCATCATTTGCCAAAATTGAGAAAACAGCTCATCTCAATTCCTTTACATAAGCTACAGTGTCTTTGCTAATGCACAGAGGACATTTTTGCAGCGCAAGATAAGTTACAAAATATAACTTCATTTTTTTTCTATTAAATAGCTATGTGGGTCTGCTGAACATGGCCATAGTGGTATTTTTAGTTTAATGATCACTTTAGGTTTGTGTGTGTTGACATGTCAGTTTCAGATGGTGAACACAGAAGCTGCCTTTGAGTTCACAGCAGGCACAGTGGTGTTCGGAAGCATCAATTGGTTGCGAGCTTCCATTTCATAAAGTGCCATTGTGGCAGTGCAATTAGTGCCCTTTGCTAGGGTGATCTTGGCCTAATTTGGTATCTCCTTTCTGTCTTTTTCCTGAATGTGACAAACACGGGCCGTGGGTCACATGCGCAAGCACACGGGGATGGGCATGACCCAAACCCATCTGAAATTGCTCAGTGCCAAACAGGGTAGCAATAGCAATACAGACCTCTTTCAAAACTTCAGTACGACTCATGGGAGAGCTGAACCCATAACCTTCTGGTTTCAAGGCGGATGCCTGACCCACCGAGCTCCTGTAATGACTCCTTCAATTTATCCAAACCCAGTGTGGAGCAGGCCAGTCTTTCTTTCAATAATCCAACAATAAATCTAAAATAATGTTTGGAGAAATGTTCAACCATACTCATAGTAAGGGCAGATAGAAATGAATAGCTAGTAATTATAGCTGGCTGTACTGCTAAGTTGTGTGTGTTGGCACCAGACCCCAGTGCATATGATTGTGTCTATCCCAGATAAATGAGGGGTTGAGTCCCAGTCGTTGCCTTCAAGGGTAATGATCTCACTAAGATGCAGTTTAATGCGGGACGGGGGCAGGGTGGGAGATTTACTGCCACAGATTAGGCAGAGTTCCACTGAGAAGATCAATAGGTAAAATTTACATTTTTTTAATAAAGTTGTGTCACCATTCCGAGTAACAATCTGATGAGCCTTGTGAGTTGACCTTAAAGGAACAAAAATAATAAAGTTGCGATCACAAACAGACATCAACTCCTGAATAGGTTAACTGAATCTCAATATCCATCCTTCCCTTGCAAAAATGTACATCATCTGCACCAGTTCTGAATCTGTGGACGTGGCTCACATTAACGGAAATTGAAATGTCACACGTGCCATTGCAGTTATAGTTCATCCCTCTGTTTGTTCATTCAGTTCTGATCTTCAAAACAACTGTTGCTTACTTTCAATTATTTTCTTATTCATATTTAATAGTTGTTTGCTGGGAAAGGTCACAGCCAGGGATCCATCCATCCATTTCCCAATATAAATTCGGGCTTCTTGCTGGCAAACCAGCACGGCTCTTTAAAAATGCAGAGGCTACACCGTGGGAAGCGGTGACAAGGGAGAGGTAACCTACAGATTGACAAATATCAGGTATCCGTTCCTTATCGGATGAACTTTCCATGTTTACGTGCTTCTTAAAACACACAATGCAGGCGTCGTATCACAGATACATATCTACAGGTACCCAGCTACAGCACTGGTTCTCAATGCAGTGGCACAGTCTCATGATCCGGTATGGAATCCCATTGTACAGCAACAGAACTCCTGTTTAACGAATGAGCCAGGGAGCATTTTTCAGTGTCCTCAACTACTTGTTAAAAGGGGAATGTCCATAAATGATGGATTCACATGAGTCAGTAGGGTCTGCAGTCGCTGATTGCAAATTTCTTACAGGATCCATCACTGAAACTCCCCTTTCTACTTGCCAGTGATCAATAATGCAGCACTGCAATAATGCAGCATCACAACTCAAGATCAAGTTTATCATCCAAAAGGGTAATTCAATTGTCTGTCCCAGCAAACCGGCCGGTGAGTTAGGAAACCCACTTGATAAAAGGACTGCTTTATCTGAAAGCATACCAGGTCAGCTGTGCCCGTGATTAATGCTATAAGAGCTAGCTGAAACATATTCTAACTGTTTTAAAGCTTAAAGTTTCAGCCATTTAAACTACTGTGGCTTATACCTCAAAAAGCTCAAAATAACATACACATGCAAAGGTTATCTTTCCAGAGATGCTGTTGTGTATTTTAAAAACTGCTAATAAAAATGGAGTCTACTGGTAATAAAAAAAATCTGTCCTCAGAACTGCTTTAATTTTGACAGGGTCAACCGCTACTTTAACTGCTTTAACAGGGTTTTTTAAACTAGCTAACATGGTCAGTTGCAGATGCATTCTGTAGACTTATTCAACTATACTGTATCTTTACTGAAATGTGAAAAATATTGCTGATATTTCTACGTTTATTGCAATTGTGGTGGCCAGTGAAAAAAGAAGCACAGAATTTGCAAATGTTGAGGTTTTTTTTTTCAGTGACATCTGCCAATATCACTGTAAAATTATTTTTGTGTTATCTGATTTCACCAACTAACAAGTTAGTGAAAGATAGCCACACAGGTTCACTATATACAGTACCTAAAAGCATTTTACATGGGATTCAAAGCAGTTTCACGTGTTCTGCAAAAACTCTCAAGGGCAATGACGGATCGCAGGTTTATGGTGCATTAATCCAATGAACTAAATGAATCAGAGGACAAACACACTGAATATGGGTCTGTCAGATACTGGTAGAAATGAATGAGTAGCACAGTTAAGTTGGTAGCTTCACAAATGTTTACAATGTTTTACAGTACAATTGTTCTATGTATGTATGTCCCTTGTGGCACACTTTTCATTTTTTAAAAATTTGTGAAGGAGACTGTCTTACTGATAATCAACAACCATTGGATAATCAAATTACAGTGCAGTCTGTAAGTATTTGGACAGTGACACACTTTTTGTTGCTTAGACTCTGTACTCCAGCACTTCGAATTTGAAGCGAAACAATGGTTAAAGCAATCAGGTTAAAGCGCAGACTAAGACACACCTTCAACTGAGGGACAAATCTTAGTCTCTGAGAGCACTTAATCTGTCTCCTCTTTCCTCTTTGACACGCCTTCGATTGAGAGACAAATCTTAGTCTCTGAGAGCACTTAATCTGTCTCCTCTTTGCCACTGACGGCTGAAGAATTTTTATTAAAGTTTAACAGGGCCGGGTCTGCTGTGTCTTCAGCCTCTCGTATTCAGTTGAGGGTGCAGAACATGTGACGCTCCAGCAGGCCATTTGCTTCCGTGTGTGAGGTGTTTACAAATTCCCCAAACTAAAAGTGACAATTACCTTTAGGTTCTGAGCCAGTTTTTCTTTATCAGGTTTGACCCGCTGGGAAATGCAGCCCGCTATAGAAAGCGCACACAGAGGTCTGATTGTGTGCGATGGGAGGGAGAAGGCCTTGGCAGTAATAGCTTTGCGGCCTGTAGGAGAGTGTTTACATCACACGATTCATCAAAATATGGAAAAGGAGAGTCACAAAGGAGGCTTGTGTTGGAAAATCACTGTCGCAGATTAAGCATGGCTTCTGAATGCCCGTATCTGGTGCAATTGTGTTTCTCACGCCTGAAATTTCGAGCCTGGAACCAGACAGATTGTTCGCGCCATTCTGCAGCAACTTTGTAGTCTGCTGTCGGTCCCATTGAAAGCAATTCAAAACAGGAACATTCACCTGAAATCTCAGCGTGCATGCTGATTGGTTCAGTATGCTACCCTTTCCCAGAGGACAAGGCCTCTGATTATGACCAACATCAACATTATGGCTGAGAGGCTCCAATTAATCTCTGCATTGAACTGAGGCTAGAAATATAATGGGTGGACAAAGCTATCAAGCTAACCAGCAGTACAGTACTACAGTTGGCCAGCTAACTTATTTGCTGGCTACCTAGTGTTCGGTTTTAAAACATATTTAATAATATGTATATGTCCAGCCTAGTTATTACTGGAACTAATGTGTTGCAGCTGGTTAGTCAGCTTAAACCCATATGTTTAAATCAATTATAATATCATAGGAAATATATTGTATAGGAGGGCACACTGAAAATAACTGAAGCCAGTATGGTAGGCTTATTTTGAGCATTATTAAAAGACATATAATGTACATTCATATACATATAATCTATAAGCTACAACAGGAACAAACATGGCCCCCTGAAATCAGTTCTAAAAGTATAATATCTCTCAGATGTGCTACTAACAAGCTTCGGGAAGAGATTAATATACTTCATATGATTTTACGTGGCATTTATAAAACGTTATTGCATGCCTTCATTATGCCCCATTGGATGTATTATTGTCATGGTCCCTTTGAAAGATGCCTTTACTGGGACCAGACTCACTCAAAAAGCAAACTCACACAAAAAAAAAAATTAAAATAATTAGAATAGAAAATGAAGTGAAAGTATATGGGATAAAGTGAATAGTCTGACATCAGATTATATAGATTCAGCAACAGAATGATGTTTAACAGGTCCCTGGTTATGAGCTTGCAATCCCTGCCTGACAAAACTTAATGAAATATCAAGGTGCCTTTCAATGTAAAGTATAAAACTCATGTATCAAAACTATAACTGGATTTTTGAGAACTATTTTGTTTTCTATCTTACTTCACACAAATATGTCATTGGAGTCTTTTTTCTGCAACTTTTTCTGTTTAAAATCCATAAAACACTAAACATTGTATTTTTATGAATAAAAACACAGAAGAGTTTTGTATCATTTGACTTCTATTTGCCTTTAGCCATGCATCCTCAAATCCAGCTGTCCATCATCCCATATATCTGCTTAGGCTCCGATAGTGCAGCAATCACTCGTAAGAGAAATGTACAAGTATTTCTTTATTTATTTGTCTGCACAGCCGTGTACACTTACTTGCAGAAGGGGGAATATTCAAAATTGGGAAAATAATGATTTTGGAAGGTAAACAATCATTTTGTTGGCAAAATTCTTCCCACTGCCTTTAAAAAATAATAATAATAATAATGCTTTCCAAATGTGCAACTTTTTCCATAATTTTTTTCACACAGTCTCTCGTTTGCTTAATTCAAGGCATAAAATTGTTTGCTCTGAGCTCTTTACCTGGTGGTATATACCTAACTCAAAACCATCTCAGATCCAAGCTAATCAGATCCATTTACTTCAGGTAAGCCCATTAAGAAATTCAATTAAAAATAACTGAATGAAGTTTGTCATATCCCCACCGCCCTCCCAGTCTCTTTTTTATGTGTTGCAAAAGCTCCCTTTTACATTTAAACACAATCACACATAAGATATTTTTTTTTTGTCCTTTGTCATTTCTTCTTTCTTTTGTTAGTTTCAATAATTCAGGCTGAACCATGTCAACCCATGTCTGACACCATCGCTTTGGTGTTGCTGTCACATCTTTAGCCAAGTCAGCAAGTTCAGCAGTTCACTAGCATTAGTAACCGTATGCTCCCCCCTTTGCATTCGTGTTCCCACGGCAGCCAAGCTACAGTGACTCGTTTTCTAAACCGGACAAAAAATGGACGGTCTTAGGCAAGACACTGATCATTTCTAGCTCAAAAACAGGACCTCCTTCGGACCCACGCCTACCATGACACCGCCGTACTGGTCCACAAAAGCACTCATCTGTCCTTGTGCTTGCTTCTCATTTCTAAATAACCAGTGACAGGAGCACGGGGGAACTCTGAAAGAGGGAGAAAGGGCAGCCAGGGCTGTTCATTTCAGAAAAGGGAGAAGTCATTTTGCTGGAGAGGGGACCTCGGCCGGCACTTACACCCTTGTTGTGGCAGTTTTTTGCTTGACTGATTACCATTCCGTAAGTGAATTATTTACAGTCCTGCGGCTCAAAGTGCTGCTTTCGGCCTTCGCCAGGGATAATTCTCCCCTGCCATTCAGATTCACGACGCCGGGGAAAGCGCTTGAGCAGCGTGGTGAAAACAGACATTTTGAAACAGCAAAGCTCAGTAATTAAACTGATCGCCTGGATTTTGCCGTACGGAACAGGAGCCCATATGTCAGGTACAGGCTATTGTGCTTGTGTCAGTTTTTAATGGCTCCAAAAACACCCGTGACTTTTTACACTTGTTAATTTTATATTAATATTTAGCAATTATCCATTTTATGTATTTGCGTGGATGACTGTATACAGTATACAACAGCAACTGCCTGGTGAGAACCAAACCTGCAAATTCCTGGTTGCTATGCAAATTTGTATAAGTAAAATTTGCAAAGCAAATATGCAGCATGCACCCACCTGTTCCATGCTTAGCATACAAGATTAGCATATGCGCAAAAACAAAACAAACAAAAAAAAATGACTGCTATTTATTTCAGTATAGAATATGAATTAAAATTATTTACTTATTTATTTTCATTTGTGTATATGCACATACTGTAAATCCCAAATGGCCTAATTCATTAAGGAAATGTGTGACACAACATTAGGTGTTTTCTGATATTAAACAGAACCATCCATGTCACAGACTAGGGATATCAAAGATTTTTTTTTTTTTTTTTTTAAAGCCAGGAATATGTGATTAAAAGAGAAAGAACAGGGAAAAGCATTGCAGGAATTCTTGCATCAGCCATACAGCTGAGAGGACGACTAAATTGGCTGCACTAATGGACCTCATGCACAGCATAAATGGGAAATTATTGCATATTTAAAATTATTGCATATTTAAACTGATTGCTCCTGAAGTTTCTTTTTTGTTGTTGCAGAGGTTCTGCTGTACAAGACCAAGGCTGCTCCCCTCAACTGCTGCAATACAGCTACATGTGAGCTGAAAAAAATGAAACGGACTAGCTCAGTCCTCAACTCTGAACTCCAGACCAAGCTCCAGTCTCTACAAAGCCTCATCATTCACTGGACCATTTGGGTAACGAGTACGGCATTCACTGCAAAGGAAGGATGCTTATTCACAGATCGCTCATCTACCATGCCCTGTGGCCATATCCTGTCCAGTTCAGGAACATCTATGTTAAACGCAGAACTGTGCATGGACACTCATTTCCTGCGCTTTTAATATTCAGGAAGCCGACATCCAGGCACAAAAGATTTTTCTGTGTCTCTGCAAAAAAAAAAAAAAAAAAAAAAAGACAAAAGACAAAAGAAAAGAAAAAACTATAGGGGTCAGAGCCCCCATTAAGTAGAATTACAGTAGCCGCATCCTCGCGTTCGATAAATTGGAGCGTAAGATGCCGTGAAAAAAAAAACGGAGGCGGGAGAAGCAGGAGCTCCGCTAATGGCGAATGAAACCGCAGAGCTAAAGTGTGCCGCTCGTCCGTAATTGCCCGCTTTATCAATGCATCCCCTTTGTCGATTCCCTGAGGGGGTAAGGGAAGGGTTTGCGGGAATTCGTTTAGGCCCTGTTGCCATGGGTGCCCGGTCAGATAATTGCTCGCATGCATCGAGAGGAAGTGGTGAAAGTTTTGTTTTCTTTATTAATGCGAGTGAGTTTTTTTTGTTTTGTTTTTTTTTTTTGTTTTTTGTTAACGCAAATTTGCTTTCCAGATATCAGTTCACCACCTCATTACAGCCTTACCAACCTGGAGCGTCAGCAAGGATTGGTGTTTTTTTTTTCTAATGAAAGAATACTGGAGTGGTATCTCCAGGCCAAAGGCAATACAAATCCCCCTAATTTTCTTTGTTTTTAAAAAAGAAATGGAAAATTTAAACTGCCAAAATGAGAGGCAAAGGCTATATGTCGTCGGCTCTGATTTTATCAATAAATACTCTTCCTAAATTCTCTTTCTTCAATCCCATAAACAATTTTAGACCTTTCCCGATACATTGTTCTACTATATAGCCTGGACACCTACAGTATTCATGTTTATTTTGCTACTAACCTTGGATTTGAATGCTCCATGAAGGTGAATGACATATGTTCTCATCACCATAAACAATTTTAGACCTTTCCCGATACATTGTTCTACTATATAGCCTTGACACCTACAGTATTCATGTTTATTTTGCTACTAACCTTGGATTTGAATGCTCCATGCAGGTGAATGACATATGTTCTCATCACCTGCAGTAACATCATACAGACTGAATGTCCACAGTGTTGATTTTGGTGTAAGCATGAAAGCTGAGGGATGACAAGAGGCTGCTTTCAAGGGGTTTTAGGAATGGTACAAAAGTCAGGGAGGCAGTACCTGCCTGTTTATCACAGCACTGCTCCAGTTTGCTTTCACACACAAGGACCTCTGTCGTTCAGACGGACAAGCAAACTAAATTAGTTTGGCAAACTGCCCGTACTGCTTTTGTGAAAGCAAAAACAGTCGAGCCTGTTTCGAGCACAGCTGAGGGTGATTAGCGTGAGGCTGCCGTGTACGGTGACTGTCTGGATGGAGGTCATCCTTTACGCCTGTCACCGTAAGGCAGTGGAGTGGCTGCTTTATGAATTCAGCCAGGTCTGCAGTCATGAACCAACCAGCAATCTGGGCACAGGCATATGCTGGGCCCAGCATCCATTTCAATGCAATTCCTGTTCTCCGAAACATGTATCGCCATGCTGATAAACCACAAAATCATTTTTAAGAGTGGATCTTCATAAAATGGAGAATCTGTAAGAATGCTTTTCAGGGGGTGCACAGATCATGTAAATCAATGGAAATCAATTAGCTTCAAGGTTATGAAAGCTAACGCCGTTCTCCTTGTTCCCTAACCAGTGCAAGTAGCGAACTCCTATTTTCGTCCGCGTTCATGTGCGACCCCCACTACTGATGGAGAGTTCTCCTCCGAAACGTGGTGGGATCAGCCTGTTTCTTTTCACACCACAGCCCTCAGCCAAGCTTGGGTAGAGTTGAGTCAGAGGAAGACATCTCATACGGAACTTTTGGCACGCAGCCAACAGGTTCCTAGTGATGGGCATTGCTAGAGAGCAATGAAATGCGGATCCCAAACCCACTATACACTCTCGTACCCTGAGTGACCCAATTGCTAATTACACGTTGATCTGAGCAAAGGAAAAATACTTCTTTAAAGGAATCATTTTTCATGCTAATTTCTCATATCCACATAAAACAAAACAAAAATACATACTCAGTAAGTAATAATGATGGCCAATTGGTGAATTACTACTAGAATATGTCACACAGGCCATTAGAATTCAGTGTGAGTAACTGCTGTCCACTTGATAAAAACAGGCTGCTTGATTTATCACATAGGACAAGGTAAGACAAGGTTGGCAGCCAGCTTCACTCAGCTCAGACTGTACATGGGCAGAGAGCATTCAGCTGCAGGTGAATGAGAGAGGCTCTCATCGTCCGCCGTGACATCATACATTCCGCAAAGAGGTCCGGCTTCTTGCATCATCTTTAGACGCGTCGCATTTCAAATGCAAACGCAGGAAGAGATGAATGAGAGGGCAGCGCGAAAATATTATGTAACGTTTCACACTGCGGCGTATGAAAATCTATTTCCTTCCAATAGCCTCTTTTTCACGCATGTAATGTAGAGCATAGCAAGTTCTCATGTAAATCAGCTATTAGGCAAGATCCACAGAGTTGAGTGCAGAGAGCCCCTAATTTGTGCAACAGTGTGGAATTAATTGTATCTGTGACATCTCACAGTGTTGAATGTTAATGTGCTGCCTAAAACACAGGATTGCTAATGTGTTTTAGAAACACTAGTAATTTGAAACTGCTCAGGGTTCTTTTTATCTCTGGTGCTGATGCTGGAGAAAATAAAGCTGTCTCTCTTCCCCTTGAGTCACAGCAGGTCATCCCCGGGAAAAAATGGCTCGCACCCTAAAATAAGAATTCCTTCACATTTTATTTCTTAACTTTCGCATCCCTATCCTTCTCATCTTTGCATGGTTCACTGACATGCCAATCAGGAAGAGCACAGCTCACACAGGTCCATGTCATGGTAATATTGGACATATAGAACACTTCAAAAGCATTTACAATGTACAGGTGAGCCCATCCTAAAGTACAGATGTCCCCCTCACCTGATGTTCCAGTACCCTTATCTTCCTTGCTAGATGCCATAGGTTTGGAAAAATAGGTTTGTAAAGTTCACTAACAATACGAAACCCAGGGAACTCTTTGGATGGGCTTTCAAGAACGTAAAAATCATCCTTTAGGGGCTAGTGAGTAGGTAAGGGATAATCCCTGATGAGGCGGTCAGCTATCAGGAAATAATGACTGCTGCCGTCACTTTTCACCTAGCCAACATTAAAATTCAGCTGGGTTTTAGGCCAAAAAGGTCTCACGGCATGCTTGTTATCTCAGCTAACTAGCTAGCTAACTACTGAATTATATTTGAAACAGCGGTTAATATAAACACAATCGTTCACAAAGATACTGAAATAGCCAGATGTTAAATACAAAACGCCTATTCTACTGTCTAAATAATGGACGATTACGTATTTTTCAGGATGGTTGGAAACCCTAAATTAAGCTAGCTACAGTAACTAGAACTGTGATTCAACATTGCCATCAGTTGTAAAATTGGACATTGAAAAGGGGAGGGGGTGTAACAATAATTCAAAATTGAAAGAATGAAATTGTTATTTAACAGCTTTAGTGCATTGATTTTTAGAACTGTTAAAAGGCTGAGGTTTCCGGTTATTGAAAATTAATGCACACCCTTGGACCAATCAGATTTGAGTATGAAGATTTTTGAGTATGAGCTGAATTACTGATCATTTTTCAGGATAAATAGCTAAGTAGTAAGGTCTGCCATAATGTCTTAATGTTAACAAGATAAAAGATCCCTTTACAGCTGCATTTTTGTTAGAATGAAGGTATTGTATATCTATTATAGCCACTCGCTACTCTGCTCAAATACATAATTAGTAAAAGGGGTGTGATGATATTGCAATTCATGGTCATATCATGGAGGTAGTTTGTGACAGATATTTTTATCATAAAACATCAAATAATATGACATAATTATTATGGACGTGAACATTCTATACAAGGTCCAGAGACATCTCTTATAAGCAAGATGGATGAGTAAACTACATTATGTGACCAAAAGTAACTGGACATCCTTTGGTCTGTGGCTGTTTTTCATGGTTTTGGCTAGGTCCCTTAGTTCCAGTGAAGGCAAATCTTAATGCTACAGCACACAATCGCATTCTAGACAATTCTGTCTAGAAGGGGAAGGTCCTTTCCAGTTTTAGCATGACAATGCCACTGGGCCCACAGTGAGGCCCATACAGAAATGGTTTTGTCCAGAGCGGTGTGGGAGAACCTGACCCCAACCCCATCCAACACCTTTGGGATCGGTTGAAAAGCCAACTGTGAGCCAGGCCTAATCGCCTCACTAATGTTCTTCTGGCTGAATGCTCAACCTCCATAATGTTCTTCTGGCTGAATGGAAGCAAATCCCTGTAGGTTTTTATAGAAGCAGAGGTTGTTATATGAGAATATCAACCAACTGCATATTAACGCCCATAATTTTGGATGAGATGTTGGATGTCAGGTGTCCACATGCGTTTGGCCATGTAGTGTATGAAGGGATGACTGCAAGAGGGAGGAAAAGATTTTACCCAAATGCTTATGATGGTGTTTGGTAAAATATTTGATAACCATTGTTGTAGTTAGATAATTTGTCACATCTGTACCATTTAGCCACCACCGTGAATGTGTCAGTGACTATTTTCTTTATCAGACATCTAACCTGTCATTTTTAAACTTATTTTAAATACCAATTTTGTATAAATCAGCTTCACTACAAACGTTAGGCTCATTCATAAGCAGTGAGTAACATATGATCAATGCAAGACTGCAAGTGTACAGAATCTTTCATTGTTTAATAGTTTAAAACTAATTAATACATGAAATGTACAATGTGTACATAAAGCTATTTTACACAAATCTATATGAAAACAATGAGCTCAGTATACATAACAACCTTTAAATTCATTTATACAAGAAATGGCACATCATATAAACACAACAAGGTTTCCATACATTAAAGTGTTTATTTGTATTTCAGTGACTTAAGTGTACAATTGCTGTAAATGTGTATCAAGTATTTTTTACTTCTTCATAATAATAGCTTTGAGTCCTTGTCAGTCCGAAATGTAAATTAATGGACTAACATATGCTCTATAAACAAAGGGTTTAAAAAAAAAATGTTTCTGGTTATGTCTACAAACATTAGCAGTGTTTTAAATTAACTAATGGTTATGGGAATATTCATACTGGTCTTGAATATAAACCCTAGGAAGTTTGTAAATGCATATGATTTTTATTAATTCAACTAAATGAATTTTGGATAGTACTTAATTATGTATGCCATTTATTCTCAGATTTCCTTGTTCAAAGCTCCCTCTCGTAGTAAATAATTCATACTCCTGGTCTTCAAAGTGCCCTGGAACATGTGCCCTAAATAAGAACCATCAAAGAACAAAAATACACAAAAATAAGCTACCACCTTTTCCAGAAAACAAGAAGCGCACACATATGCACATACGCGTAACATCACTGCAAGTTCCAATTTTGAGCATTTAACTTTTTATAATTCTGTGGTGTATGGTTCATATATGGAGCTCCCACATGTATGATTTTTTTTCCCCCTTTTGTGAAAACAAGAATACGTTATTACAGCTCTAACCCATGTGGAATAAAAAGTTAATTCATCTAGAATTCCTTTTAAGTAAGACTCCCTGAACACCGTACTGTATTTCATGGGGATATGCCAGAGTAGGCAATAGATATTCTTCTGTTGTGAACATCCGGCCCACGCACACAAAAAATGAAGGAGAATTTAAAAAGCTACTGGATCTCTGGACAGCAATATATTTTCTCATCGGCTATCCATACTATTAAACAAAAACCTACCCATGCAATTAAACAAAAAATGTATTATCTGCATTCATATAAATTGGATAGGTATTGTGATAGATATTAAGCACCATGATTAGAGTATAATGTACTATTTGTCAATGCACAGTTCAAGATATTGGGCATGACTGTTTTTGTTTGTGGGAATCAGTACATTTTACATACAGTCAATAGCTTTCCTGGGCAGTCAGTGTTTCATGTGATTTCTCTCCTTGCGATTTTGCCTTGAGCAGGAACGTTTCCTTCTGAAAGGAGAGAAAAACCTTTTCTCACGGAACTATGCTGAGTTAATAGCTGAATTCAGAGAAAACTACAAAACTGAAAATGAATTCATATGAAATTCTGCATATCAGGGGTGGAAAAGGGATAAAGGTAAACTAAAGGTTGCGAAAATTCTCAAGATTATTCTACAATCCTTTTATATAATTTTATGTGTTTATATATTTGTACATCAATTTGACTCATGTATAAATGGCGCAAGGAAAAAAGCTGTAGCTAGCTTCATTTAGGGTTGCCAACCATCCCGCAAAATACGGAATCGTCCACTATTTGCACAGTAGCACTTTGCATGAATATTTGAAATACTTGAAACCACATCTTGTTATCAAGGGGTTCCTTAAGCACAATAAAAATGCATCAAACCAAAAACACACATGATATGCACACACGCAAAGGAACACTCAGCCACTTCTAAGACGTGTAATGTACCATCCAACAACACAGTGGTCTAGTTTGAACAAAATCAGACATTGCATTGAGGAGATATGGCTGATACAAGGGTCACAGCTGGCATTGACCTTTTGTGAAATGTATATGTGGCCTTATCAAAATGTTTTAGTGATAAGCAGTGTCCAAATAGTCAGACACATTACATTTAGTTCAAATAGGACAAATGGTCTGAAAGGAGTTTTAAAAAATATCCACATACTTTTCATTGCTTTTCATTGCTTCTTACAGATCTTACAAATTCTTACAGATGATTCAAACATGACCTTTGGCCTCTGGAAGCCATTTTGTTTGCAGTTCATAACATTGAGGGTATATTGCGTATAATCTTAGCATTGTATCAAAGTATCATGTGTAAATCATGATGGCACCCAGTAAAAGTATTTCGTAAATCAAGAGAGTAAAGCAAATTAGTGTGGCTTGAGTGTGGAGCTTGCATCTCACACTCAAGCCACCACAGCCATCTTGAAAAAGAGAGATTCGAGTCATATATTGCATGACTTCTCATCTAACCAATAAAAGTTGATTGCAGTGTTCAGCCATTTGAAACTTTATGGTATCTAGGGGAAGTAAGGGAGGCAGTTGCATGCAGAAAGTATCGTAATGTCGTTGTCAAGTTGATAGTTTACTCAGATTCTTTTAGAACTATTTTGAGATGTCTCTGAAGACCACCTATGACTGAAAAAGTCAGATAAGGAAATAAATATGTATCAAAATATGGCACCGTTGTGGCTAGTAATAACACAGGTGAAGTAAACCTTTTTTCTTTTTTGGCTGATAGCAGTAATAAAGAAAGAAGGAAGTGACCATTAAATGAGAATGATGTTCAGCCATGGATAACTGCCAGGGACAGAGAATGAGGCTGACGTTTAGCCAGAGACAGTCAGACAGGGGTGGCAGACATGCTCTGCAAACAAGGCACGGGCAATCAAGTGAAACTTAGTCTACCCAGCTGTGGGGAGCTCGGCAACGAAAGAGGACGTCAGTTTCACATCCAGAATTTTGGAATTATGGGATGGCCGACTGGTCTTACTATGCAGACAAGCAAGGATGGTGCAAGAAAGAAGACTGCACTGCTCTGGTAAGAGTAACGTGCCAAAAAATGGGAAGGTGCTTGGCTAATTTCTTAAATATTCAGATGCCCATGAGCTGTTTATTGTTAAGAGAATGATACTCGGTTGCTTGAAACGCAAGTGAAATGAACTAAAACCGCAGAAAACAAAAGTTTTAGCATAAAAGATATGAATGTTTAATGATGTTTAATAATGCATTCACTTTAAATTTCTATTTTAAGTTGTCAGATGAGAAGTGTTAAAACAAATCATACTGTTATAAAAACAAATAAAACATTTTATGTGCCATTTTATTACTTAAAGGCAATAAAGGCACTTATATAAGGCTTTTGGGGGAAAATGTATTCATAATGAGCCAAAGTCATTTATAAATGATGTTCATCCAAAATGCAAGTCAAAGGTGAAAATTATTTTATTTTATTTTTTCTGGTAATTGTTTCTGGGTCCAAATAGGACTTCAGTAATTAGTCAGTGATTTTTGTGCTATTTCCTAATTACTCCCTTAGTGGGTTAAGGATGTTGAACTACTTTCGGTTTCATTTTTCCACTCTACCCCACACAGCGTAGCCCCGCCCATCAGGCTGAAGGAGGACTCTGAGCATGCTCAGCTGAGAGTGTTCATTGCAGAAAGGCAGTGTGTGAATCACCACTAAATCCATTACATTTACATTACATTACATTTATTTGGCAGACGCCTTTATCCAAAGCGACGTACAAAAAGTGCATTTCATGGTCATAGACAACTGCTAAACACAGGTTCAGTAAGGTACAATACTTATTTTGTACAGATATTTCTAGCCAAGAACACAGTTTAGTTCACGCAGTGAACACTATTCAGACCTAACCTCTGCAAAGCCAACTAGGCAGAAGAATAAGCTACAGTATTAGGACAAATACAAATTACCAAAAAGTGCTGGCATGGGGCAACATGTAACAAGTGTCATGAAAAAGGGGGGGAATTTAGAGTGAAGTATACAGCGTGGTGGTGGTTAGTCTAGGTATAGTCTGAAGAGATGAGTCTTCAGGCCACGGCGGAAGATGGGTAGTGAAGGGGAGGTTCGGAGAGGGACGGGGAGTACGTTCCACCACTGGGGAGCTAAGGTGGAGAAGCTCTGTTATCCCTTTGGGCGGGTGGGAGGGGTTACAAGGCGCCCTGCTGCCGCAGAGCGGAGTGGTCGAGCAGGCACATAGGATCGAATCATGTCCTGCAAGTAGATGGGGGCTGTCCTGTTGGCAGCAGATCCCTCAGTGAACTGCACCACTGCTCTGCCTGTGGTCAGACCCTGACTCCGTCCAAGGGATCCCTTTACCCACCTTCGGCAACAGGGCAATCGGTCACCATTTTGAATTGCCTTGATTCGTCTGCCCTGAGAAATTGTGCCACATGTTGCACCATAGATATGCCATACCATAGAAGACATAGATATGCGTCAATTCAGCCGTTTTGTGTAAATATGTGTCTTCCGGTACATACATCCTCAGCAGATACCTATTACACTCACACGCACACATGCACTCACACGCACACACACACACACACACACACACGCACACACACTATGCAGTGTTTGTTAGGTAATGCTGAAGCACAAACCGCTTCCTCCACTCTATCCCGCGCTGTGACTTCACCTTAAACTTGAAAAACATGAAATATGGATACGGTAGGAGAACAGATTTGACGTCAGCCATGCAGCACAATACAGCAGCCTGCATGTTTTATTGAGTAGTGCAGCACAGCACTCTGTGCCATTGCATCAAGAAAAAAAAACTTGCTTTCCAAAAAGAAAAGAATATCAAGCTTACACTGTTAGAGCAATGGGAGGGACATTTATCTATTTATCTACAAATTCTGTGGCTAAACGGAATCAATGAAAACTATCAATTCAGAGGGCTTGAAGGGATGATGAGTTTATGCACATTTTTGAGATATGGTGGAATGAAGTGTGTGGGAATTGAGTGTGGAATGAATTGGGTGGGAACTGTGTGTGGAATGAAGTGGATGGGAACTGAGTGTGGAATGAAGTGGGTGGGAAATGAGCGTGGAATGAAGTGGGTGAGAACTGAGTGTGGAATGACGTGGGTGGGAACTGAGTGCGGAATGAAGTGGGTGAGACCTTAGTGTGGAATGAAGTGGGTGGGAACTGAGTGTGGAATGAAGTGGGTGGGAACTGAGTGTGGAATGAAGTGGGTGGGAATTGAGTGTGGAATGAAGTGGGTGAGAACTGAGTGTGGAATGAAACCAGTGCACACATATTGAAGCTTATTTTTTTGCAGCCCAAAGTACTTGAGAGTATTTGCATTTACAATAAATGTGTTTATTATCCCATATAAAATCTATAACAAAAATGTGTTAATTATAAGCCATCCTAAATAAATATGTTTTTAGCAATGTGTTAAAATGGCCAGATCTGTATATTGTGTCATTTTTGTCCTGGTCAGTATTTTTGAACAAGCTGGAGTCTATCAATTGACTTTTTGCAAGACCAGCAAAAAGGCCATTGCGATAAACAAGCCTGTTTGCATGTATCAACCTCCCAGAATCTGACTGTAAAAAAAAAATGTTTCTGAAATGAATAAATGCAGTAATAGTGACTGGATTAATGTGTACATTTAAACTCAGATGAGAGTCCAACATAACCCCTAAGGTTTACATTCTAAAAGAGGCCCCAGTTTGTTTACAAGTCTTTTCTTGAGCCTTTGGACCAATATGAAGAACATATATCTTTTCCTCATTCAATTTTAGGAAGCGCCTTGATGAGATGTCTTTTAAAATAAGTAGAGTTACTTATGTTGTAGTCTATTGGCCCATATATGTCTGTTTTGCTTGAATATAAACAAACATCATTGTGAGCCATTACATTGATAGCTGTTCAGTTTCATGTTGAAACTGTAGCTGATTATAGGCCTATAGCTAGGTAAGATTGTGTAAGCAAAAAGTAGCAGTTTGTCGCGTGTGTGTGTGTGTGTGTGTGTGTGTGTGTGACTGTGTGTGTGTGTGTGTGTGTGTGAGTGCGTGCATGCGTATGGGTGGAAGGGGTCTGTTGGAAGGCAGGGAGGCCCCAGAAATTTGTGAAAATATTGTGACTGCGAATGTCACAACATGGTTTTAGTCTAGGCCTGCCTCCCACTAGTGTGGTGAGGCGAGGAACAGCTAGCAGAGGGTCTAGTTGCAAAAAGAAAGTTGACTGTGTTTAAAATTCCGGGTGGACCACAGAGAAGACACACTTTGGGAAATCAGCCGAAGAGAAGTGTGAGTAGTAAACTCGAAAGCATCCATTACAGGGTCTGTTTTTTTCAGTGGTGGACATAACTGCAGTACTTTGCAGAAACTTTGAAAATTGCGCCATAAACAGAGGAGATCTATTGCAGTTTCTTGCAGTTACTCAGCTTGTTTTTGGTGGATCTGAATGTACCAAAGACCTTTATCTTTTATAACTGGAACATCATACCAAAGTACTCTCCAATGTACAGTGTGGCAGGATAATGGAAATCCTATACAATGTGCCTTTAGTTGAGAATCAATCCCAGGTTTACTGAAACAAACAATGCCATGAACGTGCAAATCCAACAAGGACACTGGTGTGGGAATTGCAGTTCGCTGTTTGCTGTCTTAATTACTGGGGAAAAACATCAAACTGGATTACCACCATCTATCTCATCATGGTTTTGGCAACAAATGATTTTTGAAAAAGTAATTTTTGTCTCATTGCAGAACATTTGAGCCAAATGGGAAAGTTTCAGCCTGACAATGGACCATTTCCTAGATGCAGAATCGATTGTTCTAATAAGCAAACAAGGTCATTTTGGGATTGCATCAACAGCGTGATTTTTTTATTTCTTTTTTGCGACACTTGAAGAAGAAAGGCAGTTCTTGCATTATGTAACATACCAGAGAGTACATTGTGTCCAACCTGTGTCTCCTTGTTAATAATGTAACATGGCAGCTGGGAATAGGCATAACACTGATATCAAAGTATACAGACTGTTTTAATGGTAAGATAGTATATATTTTGAGCCAACAGACTATGAGGAATTCGATTTAAGGCCTTTTTTAAAGATGGGTTTCTTTTTTTATTTTAATCAAAGCACCTTCGTACAGTGGTAAGTGTCCATTGTGAAAATCTAGAAGATTTGAAGGCTGTGCATATTGTGCAAATGTTAACAAAGAATTTACAAAGAATGCACAAATGTTTACAAAGAATGGCTTTACTTTACTGAGGGTGCTTTTTGTTCCCCACTTCACCTGATGAAGACCACAGTGATCTACATGAGTGAAAACGGCCCATATAACTGCCCATCTGAGTGCGTGTGTGTGTGTGCGTGTGTGGGGGGTTACCCTAATTAATCTCAGTTGTTCTTTACCTAGCACCTAGGTAGGACGGAGTGTGGCACAGTGGGTAAGGAACTGCGCTTGTAACCGCAGGTTCAATTCCCGGGTAAGGACGCTGCCGTTGTACCCTTGAGCAAGGTACTTAACCTGCATTGCTTCAGTATATATCCAGCTGTATAAATGGATACAATGTAAAGTGCTATGTAAAAAGTTGTGTAAGTCGCTCTGGATAAGAGCGTCTGCTAAATGCCTGTAATGTAATGTAATGTAATGTAAAAGCACCTGAGACACAGCCAAATTTCCTTTGAATTACATTGACAGTGTCTCTGTTAAATAACCCCAATGCATTTTAACCCACTGAGATAAAAAAAAATGTTAACTCCTACACTACATGTTATTTACTTTACAGCTTCCTGCCAGACCCTCTCTTCTTCCCTCGTTCAGTCAATTTCTTTGCAGTCATTTTAACACATTTCTTGTGCTACTTCTCCATTGGAAATGCTCAGCACAGATGAGGGAAATGGCTGTGGATCCGACGCTCCACTACAGCACCAGAGGGGGTGAGTCACAATCCCAATGTAAAAGAGCTGGATGGGGATCAGTTGTTACGTAAATCTGCAGGCAGATGGTGCCTGCAAACTGATCACTTAGCAATGCCCAGGGCAAGATGCTGTGCACTGACTTTGAAAGCCTCAAAGCGTCAGTCATGAAAGAATACCATTTCCCCAGTGTACAGTAGCACCATTTAAATTGATATGTTATTAGAGTACTCCCCTGGTTTTTTTATGAATATGCTTTACAAAAATTGTATGAATTGCTCTTTGGAGGGAATTGGCTTTTTAAAGTCCTTTGTGCGCAGCCAACAGAGAATTCACGGATTATTTCTACTGTCAGCAAAAGGGTCGAAAAGTAAAAATGTCATTTTAAAAAAACTGATTCGTGCTGCTCTGCTTTTATGGTCAAAGTTTATCAGAATGAAGGCGGGATCTTGAGTTGAAATTAAGGATGCGGTCAAATATAAATCAATCAGCAAAGCACACATTAATATTAATAATAAACTGTAAAAAATGTAAATTGCAAGGCTGTAATGAGTGGGAGTTTTAACAATGCTGTTGACATTCTCCCCTTATGCTTGTTTGCAATATAGTTAAATAATAATTTGGGATATTTGCACCCCTCTCCAGTTGTGGGGGAAAATGTCGATGTCAAAGGCACTGTTTGCAGAGCAAATTGAGTTTCTGCCAGGCAAATATAATAACAATGCAAACTTATTTTGAAGGCAGGTACAGTCTGGCAGGAAGTACCGCTGGGAGCTGAGGACAAACATTGCCACTGCAGGGGGAAGGAGAACATACATGCGGTGACTCACTGACAACTCCTGATAAACGAACATGGTGTGAACAGTGATGGTGAAGCAAGCCTTTGTAAGCCCCAAGATTTGCTACATATTCTGAGCTACATGCACTCTTAATAACTCACTGTTTTGAACCAATCACGGTGTGTCGCTGTGGGGAGCGGTGACTTTTGACAGCCTTTGACAGCACATGGTAAGCAAAACTATGACTCGGTTCATAAAATCAATAACTTTTACATGCAATTTTATATGTTATACAAATGCATTGAAATAAATTGCAACGAATATTAAATACAATTGAAACGGGAAAAAAAGACAAATACTAGTAAATCTACTAGTATATTATATTACTATTAAATAAGTTACTCTTTGAATTGTATGAATACAAAAATGATTACAAAAACATGGTTCCTATGCTGGTTTCACCACAAAATTACAGTCAAACATATTAAATATTGTGCAGACATTTTAAAAAGAAAGGGCATCTTGCCCGTTGCTTTCGCAAAAACACACCACACATTCTAAGGATGTTAAGAGTACACTCCAGGCAGCTGTCTTAGGCCCTGTCCACACGTGTACGGATTTTTCTGAAAATGTAGTTTTTTCCCCCTCCGTTAAAAAAAAAATCCTATCCACACGACCGGCGTTTTAAAAAATATCTCCGTCCACAGGAGAACGCTAAAGCGATTGCCGCATGCGCAATACACCAATTGCCATGGTAACTGATGCGCGAGTTGACGTCATGGCGTCAGCGTTTTCATAAAGCTCCGTTTTTCTTGTCCACACGAAGACAGAGAAACCAGAGTTTTGAAAAATCTCCACCTTGGAGGGTGTTTTCAAAAAGCTTTGTTTTCAGTGACCTAAAACGTCGTTTGCGTGTGGACGGGAGGCCAAAACGGAGGGAAAAAACTACTGTGGTGTGGGGATGGCTGGTTTAAGCAGCCACACCTGCCCTGGGTCAAGCTAATTAGACCTGGCCAATTAGATAATTGGCCAGGCTAATTGGACCCGGGAACAGGAGTGGCTGCACCTGTGCGTAGTGAGGTAATCAGTGCGCACAGGTTAAATCTTCCATCCCCACTCACAGAAGGGAGCCTCTGTCATGACTGTTTTACATCTGCTCATTTGGCTGTACCATCTTGCCACCCTTGTAAATAAATGTGGACTGCTTGAACATCGTCTCCCTGTGTCTCTGTGCTGGAGGGCCCCGTGGAAAGCCACTTCGGTGGCCTGTGGCAGGCTTGTTTGCCACAACTACGTTTTCAGAAATACCCGTATACGTGTGGACAGGGCCTTAGTCTGTCACTTTCAGAAGATCAACCCACTAAGAACAATACTATCCATATGAAAATAATTATGTGGTTGACACATTTTGACCAGTTGAAATACATTTTGTGTGCATTTATCATTGTATCACTTCATATGGGTACAAATATCAAAAATATATATATATATATATATAGATAGATAGATAGATAGATAGGCACAGTTGTAAAGTTATTTCTGTACCACTTGGAAATTATTATATCACTTAGAAAGTCAATTTCTTTGTAGAAAACTTAGATTTATTGAATGCTTATTATTGGTTCATTAAGATCATGCAAGGGTTGTCCCCGTTATCATATGCTGAGTTACACAGTCATGGCACGTACATATGACTTGAATATCAAGAATTGCAGTAACACCCGAACTACAGAAAAACTGAACTGACTTCCAGAGCACTTCTCGGCAGACTGTTTTCCACTTATCGATGCCAGATACCAATAACACGACCCATTAAGTGGACACGCCCAATGCTTTGTGAGAGGACATGACAGTCGATTGTATCTGAGAAGATCACGTTGGTCAGGAGTCAGGAAGTATAACCCACAGCAGCTATCATTTGCTCATACTTTATTTATTCAAGATGCTTCCTCACAGATCCCATAAACCCTTGCATAAGAGCCACCGTTTACCACACCGCGGTTCGCTTTCATTCCCAGCAAGCTTCCGTTGACAAAATGGCCGCCCTGCTCTCCATTAGCTGCACACCATTACATGAAATTAAATCACATATGAGCACACGCTGTAATACATCTGGCAATTATGGCTTGAAAATGGCCGATTGTTATCCGGTTAAGATGGGATTGCAAAGATCTGTTTTAGCTTAGTGGCATTAATAGTTAATGTTACATCAGCGCGTAATTAGCAAAAGGCCCTCTCACTCTCGCTGGCTTACTATCAAAGGAGGCTCTTGGTTGCTCCTGGCAACAGTTCTGTAATGGCTAATGTGCTGTGTGCCATTTTACAGCATAGTGTGTGACTGCACATTGCAGCCACTTCTAGATCTGAATGTACTATATACTAATACTGCCTCTTCTGTTGTCCACCATTGACTTCATTAAAAGGGCAGTTATGGCTACTGTTTGGAGGTGAAGAACCTGTATACATTTTTATTATTTTCTGCAGAAATTGAGACCACTGGTTTCTAAACTAGTCATGTCTATTGGAGACATATGAATATTGCCACTTAATTGGCAAATGACCAGAGCTGTAGATGAAAGGATTAAAAGGTTCTATTGAAAGCCTTCAACATAAATGGCACATCTACCAGAGCTCTTCTCAGCCATCATCACCAACAATATACTGTAGTCAAGCATCTGGAAACTTGGTAAGAATACTGGGTAACATTTACAGGCATTATCTCATAATACAGTATATCATAAGCAGACAGCGTTTTAGGCTAAGTACATCATACTAGCACGAAGCCTCCTGCAGAAAAATGTAACTATTGCCTCTGTCTTAATAATGTCTGGAGTAATTAATGTTGTAATGACACCTTCTCAGTGTTTGTGTAATTTTCTTATTTGTTATGACAAAAAATAATATAATCCAACTGAATGTACACAGAATACAGAATGTGTATAATTATTATGATTGCAATCATTAAATTGCAATTAAAATTATTGAATTAATAATAAACTAATTTAAAGTAATAAATGAACCACTCTCTGGGCTTTGAAGTGTCAACTTGTAATAGGCCCATAATAGTAATTGAATTCAAATTCCATCATTTGTACATGATGCTGGGCATTCGTCCTTGCTTCTCTTCTTTTCTTTCAGGTTACTTTTAGGTAAGACAGTAAATTGAAATCGATAATTTGATACACGTAGTCTCCTTTTTATTATTCAATAGAATATGAATACCCTGCAGATTGAATATGACAGACAAAGGCTCAAGAGGTCAATGCATAATATCATTCTCCGCTTTGTTCCAACACAAAGTACTGCACTGCACTGCTGCTTGAGAGAGTCAAATGACAACTGTAATGCATGTATGTAATTTCCGGACAAGTCTCGGAAAGAAGATATCCAGCAGGGCAAAGTGCCTCTTTCCTTGTCAGCCAAAGCCACATGTAAAAAAAGAAGAATAATAACCCATCTGAATCATATTTCTATGCAAGTGAAATTCAGGATGGTTTGAGGATTTCATTCAATGCAATTGTTTCATCTATCAACAACAAAAAAAACAGTTTATCTCACACGTTCTGTTGTTAAAAATGTACCAATGTCGCATAATGGAACACTTACTGTTTTGGAAGGAGGCCTTATTTTCTCTCATTTCTTCACAACGGACAGAAGACATTAGTCTCCATGTCAGGCTCCTCCCGGGTCGCGGAACGGGCACGGATTTGGGGAATGTTGGCACACGGCCGGGATATCATTATGACCGAGGTTAACGAGAGACGCGTCCACAGGTCAGGACTTCTGGCGCTCACGCGGCGTGAGCGATTCATCTCAAATGAAGATAATTAGTTAATAAACCGCGGGGCGATCTGATCTCTCTGGAGCGCACGCGTCCACCCCTGACCGCGTAACGAGCTTCCGGAACGCCGTTCCCGGCACGGGCCGCGGCGGCGGTGGAGGCCGTAATGCGAAGCAACAGCGCTTCCGACCCGCGCGCCGGGGCCTGTCCGAACGGTTCAGGAAGCAGCCCGCTTCCGCGCGGGGAAATGTCAGCCTTCCGCCCGCCCCTGACCCGGAGGTTCCCTCGCTGACGCGCCCTCCCGTCTGACCGCATCGCGTCCCGCAGGCGATGCGTGGCGGCGGCTCTGCGTACGCGAAGCGTCGCGGGAACGATGCGGGACGGCGGGCGACGGGAGACCGCGCGCGGCCCTCGGGCTGGATCGGGAGAGTGGGAGAGTGGGAGGATCTGACGCGGACGCAGGGGGGGGGAATGAGAGGAAACCTGGATCTCTCCCCGGATCTCAGCCGTTCCCCAAGCAGGTTTCGGCAAACGCGTCGTCTCACGGCTCCGAGCTGCCAGCTACCCGCGGCGCTGTCACTACACCCGCCGTGACATCTCCAGAGGAGGCGCTAGTGCTGGAGGGAGAGGAGAGGGGGCGTGGCTTGGGCGGTGCTGTCACTACACCCGCGGTAACATCTCCAGAGGAGGCTCTGGTGCTGGAGGGAGAGGAGAGGGGGCGTGGCTTGGGCAGTGCTGTCACTACACCCGCCGTAACATGTCCAGAGGAGGCTCTGGTGCTGGAGGGAGAGGAGAGGGGGCGTGGCTTGGGCAGTGCTGTCACTACACCCGCGGTAACATCTCCAGAGGAGGCTCTGGTGCTGGAGGGAGAGGAGAGGGGGCGTGGCTAGGGCGGTGCTGTCACTACACCCGCGGTAACATCTCCAGAGGAGGCTCTGGTGCTGGAGGGAGAGGAGAGGGGGCGTGGCTAGGGCGACGCAGGCCCAATGCTAGCACTCCTTACCTGCACGAGGTTCCACCCTTCCAGTGACTCGGCGATGATGGAAGTTACGGACGGGCACACTCCTCCAAAGATCATTAAGTGCTTTGGACCAAAGCATATGGCATCAAAGAAGGCCCTCAGTCCTTTGGCATTGTCACACTGTAGAGAGAGAGAGAGAGAGAGAGAGAGAGTGAGAGAGAGAGAGGATAAGAATGATCAAAACCCATGGATATTGTTGTTATTCTCATTATGACATCCATATAATCAATACTGTATATACATCAATGCTCACTGTGAATATACCTTGGCATGAACCATGTACTTCACTCTAAATATACCTTAAAGTTATTTTGTACATACACATTTCTTCGGGTCAGTCTACTTAGATCAGTGGTGTCCAGTCTTTTCTGAAAAGGGTTCGAGTAGGTTCATGTCTTTTGGCCCAGCACTAGATGCCTGATTCTACTTATTATGGTCTTGATTGAAGACCATTATTAGTTGATTAGTTGAACTAGGTGTTATAGTGCTGAGCTAAAACAAAGACCTGCATCTACAGTGGCCTTTTTCAGACACGACTGGACACCCCTGCTCAAAATATACCTTCAGTTCAACATTCTGTATATCTACCTGTAAATACACCTAAAGGTTATCCAACATCCATACAAGTTCATCATCCACATATGACATCTATGGAAGTACACAAAGGACTGATACATTTGATTTTTTTAAAACTGTTTTCTCCTCCTGGCCTCCTTTATTTGAATATACAAATCACGAGAAGCTCTCTCTGGCAACGTCTGACAAGAGGGCCTTTCCGCCATTGCAGCAGAGTCGAGACATCAGATTGCTATGGTAACGCTCTGGGCTCCTGAAACTGCAGGAGAAAATGTGGAACAGGTCTATTGATTTCCATATGAGCTGATAACTCATTTTGCCCAGATTTTCGGAGTTGGTAGGGATATTCTTTTCCAGTAAACACTTTCCCTCACATTATTTGCGCTCCATTTCAGGGCGGCTGTTCGGGTCAGCCCCTGAGTGGTCTTGGCATCCACATTAATGAAATTCCACTTGTGATCTGACCTTGTTAACTTTGTTGGGGTTTGAATTAGTTCTCCATATGACAGTTCTACATGTGACTGTGCACTAAGGACAGTACATTTTTCAATCAGCTGCAGAAATTTTACAGCTGTATCATATGAATAAATACACTACATGGCCAAGAGTATGTGGGCACCTGACATCCAATATCTCATCCAAAACTATGGGCATTAATATAGAGTTGGTCCATCCTTTGCTGCTATTACGACCTCCACTCTTCTGGGAAAGCTTTATACTTGGAGCATTGCTGCAGGGATATATGCTTCCATTCAGCCAGAGGTGCTTTAGTGAGGTCAGGCACTGATTGGACGATTATGCCTGGCTTGCAGTTGGCTTTCCAATTGTTGGATGAGGTTGACGTCAGGTCTCTGTGCAGGCCGGTCAAGGTGTTCCACACGATTCTCAACAAAACCATTTCTATATGGACCTCGCTGTGTGCCAGGGGGCACTGTCATGCTGAAACAGGAAAGGGCCTTCTCCAAACTGTTGGGGAAACATATTGTCTAGAATGTCCCTGTATGCTCTAACATTAAGATTTGCCTTCAATTGAACTAAGGGGCCTAGCCCAAACCATGTAAAACAGCCCCAGACCAAGGGGTGTCCAGATACTTTTGGTCATACAGTGTATGTTTGAGGCATGTGGGTGAGGGGGTGGAGGGCACAAAAAGACTGCCACAGAAACTTTAGGGTAATATTAGCATGCCTTATTCACATGCTGGGCAGAGGTATATAGCACAGGCTAATGGGAGCTTACACATCATATAGTAGTGAAGGGCTAGCCTCAACCGAAAGACACCACATTGGTCTCCATGCTAGTACACATTGTTTATGCTTTGATGTCTATAGTAGTACTGCTATATTCTAACAGAGGGATGCAATCAACAATTTTCTTCAGAAGACACAAATGGCAAGAATCATAAATGGCAAAAATGTCCACGGTAAGCTCTAGTTCCGATGACACGACTAAAAAAACCACCATATGTTCGCTCATCTTTTTCAATGGAAGCTGAATATCAGGCTTGTGTCGCCCAGATACAGTATATATTCCTCATTTCAAAGACACACCACGCTGCCAGTCCTGCCAATCAATAGTTGTACTGTCCGACACATGCAGCCGCTTCTCTCTGTGATGAGTGCGTTCGCAGTGTCTTGTAAGCCTTGGCCGAGTTGCCATGGGAACCTGCTTGACACTTTGAACAATAAATGAGGGAAGAAGCCAGACTGCCATTGACAGCTATATTTAGCGGTGACTAGGCTTTGCGTTCACAGAACTATTAATCAAAATCTATTCAGAAGCAATGGGAGGGTTAATGCAAGTCCAACTGGAGATGGATCAAAGGGGAGCAGTGTAGGAAAGAGCCGTTTGAAAAGACAGCCGTCCGTTTCATTCTGCTTAGATTTCCAGTATGTTCTGAGGGTCAAACAACGAAAAGTTTTCAGAATGCCTTCAGAGCTTAAGTGTGCTTGACAGTTTGAAACAGATCAAACAGTATACCTAATTTTGGTCGTTCATTGCAAACTTGTGTTGTATTCTCATATAATCTATTTACAGAAGCAATTAATTTAAAATTTTTTATTAAGAGAACAAGTTGTGTCCCAATCGAAATTCAAGCCAGCAACTTTCTGGTTTCCTGTACATTCATTAAGGGAAGGGTGAACATGTTAGATTAACATTCAATGGCCCATTAGGATCACTGAAAAAAGGAAGAAATAATATCTTCCTTATCATTAAGTTCTTGTTTTGTTTTGTCCATAATAAGAAAGCAAGATGATTTTGTATGGGCGGTAGCTTTATCTTAAAAGGAATCAGTGGAACAGTCTACTATAAGACAAGGGCAGGAAGTATCTACATTATGACTATTTAAGCCTGCATATAAATAGATTTTTCCAGATCTATCAGTAGAAGCTTTGCTGACATATTATCTGACGGGTTATGCATTCTGTCCATTTTCCAGTCAGTGCAAAATGCCTGGCTGTATATACTTGTCTGTATATTAAAATGTATTGATAGAAGTAAATCCCAGAAATGTAATGTGGCCATAGAAGTTTAGTTAAAAGATGAATGAGCTGGCACATTCATCTAAAGGAGCCTCCCAATATGCATTTTAGAAATTATCTGATGTAGCTGGCATTCAAAAAAACTATTACACTCAACAGTTTTCATCAAGCATGAAAGTTTCAAGCATTCATTTCGATCCATATAACTGATTGTGTTTATATAACACCATGGATTTTAAGGTGCTTTAGGGAGGTGAGTGGGGTTTGTGCTGTGGCCAATGTCACACTGCAGCCCATGTTTTCAATAGAAAATAATACCCAAGACGCCGTGTTATAGCATTGCTACTGGCAATTCACAGTATGTTTGACTACATTTCCCCAACTTTGATCTGTTCAGCTGTTCGGAGGGTATAATCTCATCGCTTCTGACTCCTGGCGCTTCAAAGAAGGCTACGGTACCTGAACACTTCCCGAGCATCAGCGCCGTCAAAGAACTTGTCAGCCGATCACAGCAGCTAAACACATCCCGGCCCAGCACGTGTGAAGCAAGGTCTGGAAAACGTCTACTGAACCAATGCTGCGCAAAAATAACACGAGAATGCAGTACTAAATGCCCTGAGCAATTTTTTTTCCCGCCCAATCAAATCTGAGGAATCGGGGAGGCGTTTCGGACCGATTAGCTCAGAGCGCAGGTCAATCCGATCGCTGTCCGCAGCTTGAGAGCGGGCCAAAACGAGAGGCCGGCCGGCGCGTGGCGCATGGGTTTTTATCGCCCGCTCCGCTCCTGGCGAGAGCCCAGGTCCCCTCGGTGGAAAAGCAGCTGGAGGGAACGCACAGACCGCGCGAGACCTCGGTGCTGACCCAAGGCTGATAAGCGCTTGATGTTGCTGACGAAAACAGCAGAATCAGACCCTGTTTGATGGAGTGCCCGACTGATTCCGTTCACCTGACTTTACCATTTTAATATTAGCAACGTGTTTCTGCTGTATTTTTTAAGTAAAATGTTAAAAAATGTAAATAGAATGTTAAAATGTTTCTAAGGCACACACTCTCAAACACACATGCAGGCACAGGCACATATGCGCACTCACACACACACACACACATAATTAATCTGGTGCCTATGGCCTACATCTTTGCTGTATTTCCGATTTCTATTTACCTTTATGCAAATGAAACCATTGAGCGTAGCGCTCGAGTGCAGAACTGTGCATTGGATCAACTGCAACAATACAAATATGCTAATTTTCAGAAGCGGGAGTCCTTAGCGGTTTAAGCACCATGTGATACAACTCCTGCTCCCCTCCTTAACCCCCGGTGAGGACGCGTGAGCCCTGAAGGCCTGGCCTTCCTGAGGAACGGCCTGTGACTCAAAGGCTGTCATATACACGAGAGACGAGCGCACGCTCACAGTCTGAACACTCCGAAAACGAGACGGAGGGCGGAAAGGAAATATTGAAATCGCTCGCACAGCTTCAGCTAGTTAACGTCTTTACCGTAGTTTCCGAGAATGGCTGTACCTGTCAAGTCCTATTTCGGTGAAGTGAGACTCCTTCACCCCCATTGTCTGCAGAGGAGTCGCCAGTTTTGTCAGCTATTACAGACGTTTTACAGCAAATTCATTTGCCGCGCACGTTGAGACACTCGAGACTTCCGCGTCTCTGCTGAGAAAATGCACATGGAAAAGAACGAGCCATTATCAAGACATTTTCCAAGGGCATATTGCCAGTGTGATGGCCAGAAATGACATTGTGACAAAACAGAAGATAATCGGGGAAAGCTATCTGTGATCAAACGTCTCTGCAGAGATGCCGGCATCGGTGGGGGACGCCTGAAGGAAATGTGAAATTACTGCACTCAAACAAGCAACCTGGGGCCTCCAGTGCTGTGGTGTGGGCCCCTGAAAAAAACATTAAAAACAAGAAAGCCTCTTATAATAGGCAGTCAACTCGATTAAAAAAAAAATCTGATTGGCAAAGCTTCAAAAAGATATGTGGAAAGGTAATCGGTGGAAAAGGTAGGCCATACCATTGCCTGCAATTACTTAAGTGCCACAGTGATGCATTGCTTAACATAGCCATTATCTTTGCAGACCCAAGATATAATGCTCGAAAAATCACAGGGGCATTTCTCTCAGGGTTCGTTGTCCTGAAATTGCTCGTATTCCACACAGGGATACGGGCAGATAGCTGAAGGCAGGACAACAGGATGGTGTAAACACTCAACCCCCTGGGCATGCCACTGTTTGTCACGTCTCTGAATTGAAGGATTAGTTTGGTGCAGCGACAGCCTCGAAAGATCGCATTTCTACATGCACATACACAGCTCAGCCAAGTGGAAAACACACACACACAACGGTGCCTGGCCTTCTGTTAGCATGGCAACAGTAACCGCTCAGGGAGGCTCACGCGGCCTCGCCGTGGCAAAGCTGCACAGATGACTGCAAAGCCCCAGTGGCCTCTTTTGTCAGCCAATGCCCCGTTAATATTATGGCCTTTAAATGTCCGCCTCTGGGACTCCATGGGTTCCCCGCCATACTGGCTACACGGCATAAAGTGGAGGATCACTCAGGGCACAGTCAGGGTTACTCCACCCGGATCGTCCGCACCGCTACTGCGAAACTCAGACGGAGCAACAGCAGATCAGGATTGTAAACACGCAGCTGCAGAGGAAGGAGCAAGGAAGAGACACGGCCATTCTCATCTGCCCATTTGAAAGCCCACTGAGGTGGAGGAGCTTTGGAAGTTTTAGAAAACAAGAAACGTAGATTTGGTGCACTGAAGCATATAAAAGGCACATGCATGCAAGTAGGATTCATTCTTGGTATGGAATAAACAATTCGCCAGAAGCTACACATTGTTAGCAAACTGTTTTTTTCCCCATATTTTTTTCTCCTCTATGAGTGATTACCAGTCCAGTGCCCCTCAATGCATGTGCTCCTCTAGACTCCTTGCTCAAACGCCAGTGTGTTTTTTTACACACGGCGCGCCACACTGTACAGCACGAGAGCCAGCAGCAGAAGGACAGGCACACCTATCACTGACTGCGGTTGTCAGGAGGAACTAATGCTGCCTAACACCCTGCCCCTGGGGGAAGAAAACAAACTGCGTCCCACACCGCAAGCTCCCAGTTTTGAGTCATTTACTGCCTGCGTCACTGGTGACATCACTGGGGGGTCCGTATTTTACTGGTTATTTCAGACGGTTGGCATGCGTAGTTAGGAAGGCTACAAATGCAACCCAACGTGAGATCTACACTACAGCAACTAGATCTGGGGTTCCCTACCCTGCTCCTGGGGCCATCCAGTATGCGGGTTTCCGTTCCAAACATAATTGCAATTCTTGAAGTGTAACCGGTTGTTAATTGCTTTTAATTAGACACTTTCGGTGTCTAATGAGGGATTACTTACCCCCTTAATGCCACATTATGTCAGAAACAGCTATTAATGTAACAAAGAGCGAATATTCCACATTCATTGGAAGATTTTAATCAGATCAGTTCAGAGACAATGCTTTTATTTTCTGCAGTGTGCTGCGACAGATGGTTGCTTTTGAAAGAGGTTGCATCTTTAATTGATTAATCGGCAAGCCCACAGCTGAAATCAGAAAAATTGAGAAAAAAAAAAAAGCTGACAGTGTGGAGAATTGGTCACTGAAACAAACCATTAGTGGAAAATGAAGAGTTCACAAAGAATGGAGATGATTAATATCAGCATTGTGTCAAAATCTGTTTCAGTACAACTGTACGGCTTCACCTACACATATTTCCAGTAACCTTTTAACCCTCCTGTTATGTTGCGGGTCAAATTGACCCTTTTTAAAGTTTGAAAATCTAGGAAAAATACTTAAAATTATTTTTTCAGTATGAAACTTCTTCTACTGGCCTTAATTAGTGTAATCAACATTTTAAATGAAAATGGTTCATTTCATGTATTTGCAAACCCCCCCTGTATGGGGATTGATCCGGGAACATTTTTGCTGTACCTAAAAAATGAACAGAACAGGAGGGTTAACTGATCGAGGGTTTGACTGCATTGAAAGCCTAGTCATCATGTTACCTGTCACTACAGCATGAGGTCCAAACTCACAATTGTTCCTCTGCCCAGCATATAAAAAGTTGGCTATACTAATTTAATCCTAGGATTTCTTACATTAGTAACACACAGAGGGCAGGGAACATGATTAGGAACACATGAACTAAATGAAGATAATGTTCTTTATTATGTGCAATCAAAGTCGAGGGTCTTTTAAGTAATAGCAGTGTACCATAATGCAATTTTGTACACTTGAGCAAAATTACTTAACATGAGTAGCTTAAATATCAACCTGTATGAATGGATGACGTAAAAATGTATGCTGTACAAGTCATTCTGGGTAAGACAATCTACTGAATGCCTAAATGTAAATGTAGTAGCGTTCTGTGATTAGGGAATCAATTAGGGAGCTGAGAATCCACACTGCCAACTGCCAACACGATGAACAAGCGAGTGTGGTGCTGTTTCACCAGGAGCCAGTGATCCTCCCGGCAGATAACACAGATGGACTTTTCTGGACATGAATTCCTCATTCTGGATCATTTTCTTTTGCTCAAACTTCAAAATTGCACAGGCATCTGATATGCTCTCATAAATAGCGAGCATAGGAAAAGGGTACTGTCTGTCTCTCAACCACTTAACTGTTTATCAACCACTTAGCTCTCTCTCTCTCTCTCTCTCTCTCTCTCTCTCATCTCTCTCTCTCTCTCTCTCTCTCTCTCTCTCTCTCTCTCCCTCTCTAGCAAGCAGCTGCATGAACTTAGAAGACTGTACCAGAGAAGACTGCACCAGAGAAGACTGTACCATAGAAGACAGTACCAGAGAAGACTGCACCAGAGAAGACTGTACCATAGAAGACTGCACCATAGAGGACTGCACCAGAGAAGACTGCAGGGCTGGCCCAAGGAGAGGTGGGGATATGCTGCCGACTGACGCCCTCACTACAGCCAATTATTCACCACCCTGCCCTGTTTCCGGCCACCGTCGGCCCTGGAGTAATCCGGATCCAATTCCAGACCGCACGACTGCACTCTGAACAAGTGCTTCATCTGGAAATGCCGCCAGACATCCTTGTTTAGACTGATTTTAGTTTTTTTAACCGTACACAGTCCACAGTTTTTAGTACTGCCCCATAAAACAAACCTGTGCAGACCCAGGATGATTTGGCTCTACTCTCTGCCAGCTGTTTGCCCCAACCTGATTGCCCAGATGTTATATAATCTGGGAGCAAGCACCAATGGGCTGTCCAGCCTCTGGTGACCTTGGTATGATATCAGTGTCGGTCCACAGCTCAGGCCTCACAAAATGGGATAACCCAAACTGGCTAAACATATTGCTGTTATTAGCTGTATGTGATGAGCGGAAGGCCAGACAAGGCTTAGCGCGTAAAGCCTATTACGGGTTGTGTTCTTTACAACCCTACAAATGGGAACACACCACAACAGATACAAAAGACGACGAGAGGGAAGAAAAAAAAAAAAAATCTGACTCATCACATTCCTGCCTGTGGTGAAAATGCAGGTAAATATTATTCACAGCTTCAATGTCTGCTGTAAGCCTTACTACCTGAAGCAATGTGCAGTCTAGACAGGGTTTTGACGTAATGGCTTCTGGCTCAAGATGAAAATACACATGAATCCATTAACTTTTAATGACAAAAAAAAGGCTATTAGAAAACTGGTATTAAAAGCAGCCTGAATAATATATCCAGTTAATTGGTGGAAAACTGAAAACAGAGTGAAAGAGATAGATGGCGAAAGGGTAGCCCATTATCCAGTTAATTATTTCTTGGCCAGAGGTCTCCAAGCCTCCCCAAGACGCTTTCTCCTCGGTGCTCGGAGCAGAGACCTGCTACTCCTGTTTTTCACCGGGGAATTGCTGTACCTAATGTATGGGGATATACTTAAACGCTCTGCCTGCAGCTCTTGGAGGCAAGCATTGGAAAAGGGGACTGTTTGTCCTTCAACCACTTTCCTGATGAGGTGTATATCTTTCTCTCCCTCTCACTCTTCCTCCTCTTTTTCTCACTCTCCCTCTCCCTCCCTCCCTTTCTCTCTCCACCCTCTGTCTCTCTCTCTCTCTCTCTCTCTCCACGCACACATGCACACACACCCTCTTGTCTGCCACATACCCTGCTGCCCTTCGCTCAGGTGTCTTGGCAGTCCTTCATAAACCTTCCCCACATCTTGTATGCTGGACAGCACTTTACTGCAGCACGGTGCCAGGACAACAAACCATCCTATCAGCTTTCAGCAATCCTCATACCTCATACCCCTCCCCCCCCCCCCAACCACAGGATACAACAGCAGTCATCACTCCTTGTCACTCAATACATATCAAGCTTTAAAGAAAATATATAAACCAATGTATTTATCAATAAGTGTATTTCACTTTCTAAAAAGGTCAAACCAATGTATTTACCAATAAGTGCATTTCACCTTCTAAAAAGGTCAAAGGTAATATATATGGTAACATCAATTTTTGACACCCCACAGCCTCAGTGTTTGCATTTAATATGAGAATTCTGAGCAACACAAAATTGCACCCTTGCAGCAAAAGCGCATGACTTGATGCATGGCTCTGGGCAGGACAGATTATTAGTTAAAACGCACCTCAGCCTCCTGCTGGGAAAGCCCATTTCCAGTATTTGTGCATTTTAAATGATCAGTATACAGCCGTTTATGTCTTGTAACGCCACCTCCTATGATTGAGAACATTCAGCTGTCTGAGTGAACATGCATTGCAAGCACAGAGGTAAAGAAGTGTGTGCGGGTGGATGTGTGTCATGGTGTCATGCAGCCTCATCACAAAAATGAATCAAATTTCTATACATTAAGTCTCTGTCTTTTCCTGGCAAAACTGAGATTTTTTCTGTATACTGTACCAGATAACTACCAAGTAACTACCACAGACTATAAACTACAGGCAGAATGGGAAATATTGGTATAATTTAGTCAAATTGTATGTACTTCAGAAGACCTAGCTGCAAATCTCACACCGATGACAACTGGTAACCTGTAGCAACCCGGTGTGGTGCTTATGCAGTTATAACTCATCTGACTGTGCCCAACTCCAAGCCTAGCTCACTCCAACAGGACTAGATTAGCTGTTTTCCCATAACTGAAGACTGATCCTGAACTCTGTTATTTTCAGCAAATGACACGACCCAGACCTGTTCTGGTGATGTCCATGCTATTGTGCTCATCCTGCACTAAGCTAATATACAATGTGAACCACCTGGTAGCCAACAGTTGTAACTGTTCAATATGAATGAATTAGGAGCAGGAAAAATTTGAAGTTGGAGTCGAATGTAAAGTATACAATAGTTGACATGTGGCTGTTTATTGTGTGACTGTATAAAGTGGAACGAGCCCAAATGATGGAATCAGTGTGAATGCCTGAATGTCACTACAGGGCTATTCCACACAAAGGGCTAAACTCTCAGTGCTTCACAGACAAGGCATCTGTGCCACTTTTGTACTAGTTTTCAAATGAATGTGCATGTTCACGAGTACTGTATGCGTGTGCTTGTCTGTAAAGAAATGTGAAATTACCATCTTGGAAAAAAGCAATATCTTTAAATCACATTTGTTTCTCGTTTTCATGAAAACAATATTTATGACAGCCAAACTACATTAAAATGTGCATTTAAGTGCAATGATTAAGCTTTTTGATTGAATCCAAGTCCTAGAATATTCCACAGTCTGTCTGGAAGTAGCATCCCTGTTTTATCGATACCATACGTAGCTGATATCCCTGCATGAACTGGACCCGCCTTAACAGTCCAGAGGTAGCCTCAGCCTATCACTCAGCACCTGTGCTGTGCTCCGCCCCCATATCACGACACTGCCCAATCAGCTGCGGGCTGGAGCAATAAGTACTGCAGTAACAAACGTCATTCATCAAGCTGCTTCTTTGTGAAAGACACAGCTCTACTGAGGCAGAAAGCTCAGCTGTACAGCTATATTGCACCATGACACTTGCTGCCCTGAGTCCAGCCTGACCATCAGTCTTGAATCCTCTGTTAACCCCTTATGGTCCAGTGTGGTTGCTGAATTCTGAACTTGCTGCAATCAAAGCTGTTCTCGTTCCACCTTAAAAGTTGTTCCCAAGAGAACACTGAGTGAGGTCTGTTTTAGAAAAGGAAGTGCTGACATATTCATAGTACGTGTCCTGTGCTGCCTGAAGCTGCATACTACCAATCCTCAGTTCCTCCGATAAGGACACAGGACAGTGCCGTTGATAGCAGAGGCACTGCTGAAATTTATGAAATGTATGTCTAGACCACATAAACCCTGTAAGATGTGACGTCCTTACAGAAAACACGCAGCTCTATTTTTTGTTTCGTCTTTTCTCGGAAGCAAACACCTTAGAGTGGTGCCAGTCACTGTGAAGAGAGAGAGAGACAGACAGACAGAGAGTGAAATAGAGAGACAGAGAGAGAGAGAGAGAGAGATGAGCAAGCTGAAGTAACATGGGGCCAGGGATGAAGGGCAGTAGAGAAGTGCATAAGCAAATTACCAGCAATACCCTTGTGGAGAGGTGGAGGGACACCCTGCAGCACATTAGCCTGTGGAGGGGTGTGGGTGCTGCCTTAGGACATGCTCACTGTGATAGGGGTGCTGGAGCCTATCCCAGCATACATTTGGTAAGAGGCAAGAATACACCCTGGACAGTTCACCAGTCCATTGCAGGGCACACACATACCATTCACTCACACACTCATAACTATGGGCAATTTAGCATCTCCAGTTAGCCCATCTGCATGTCTTTGGACTGTGAGAAGAAACCAGAGTACCCGGAGGAAACCCATGCGGACACAGGGAGAACATGCTAACTTCACACAGAAAACAGAAAGGCCCCGGCCAGGACCTTCTTGCTGTGAGGCGACAGTGCTACCCACTGCACCACCAAGCTGCCCCAAATTTTGCTTCCTGATTTTTGTAATTTCTGAACTTCATGTGCCGTGTTAGTGAAGGAAAACAAGTATAGTACTTATATTTAACTAAGTCAAAGGTAAAAACATAATTAATGGTTTCATATTTCAGTACATTTTGGTACCATATATTAAGATATACCTGTCTACGTCTCCTTTGTAAAAATTGGACAACATGCATGAAATGGTGCGAAAAGACAGTAACGGCTATTTTTGGAGACAATCATCCCACGTTCAATGTCACTGAGGTCTTATTCTTAGAGCCAAGATAGCATCAATTGGCAACAAAGCCAGAATTTTTGTGCATGACCCTATGCATTCTGGGAAGTTATTTACTTAAATTTATTGGTCCCATTTTTGTCTGCTATTTTTATGTATCACTTTTTGTAAGGAGCAAACCCTTAATGCAGCTGGGTCCTCTCACACCACTGGCGAAAACATGGAACATGATAGCGGGAATATTGAATCTCTGAGTTCAGTGTTCAGTGCTATCTTTTGGATCCAGGATCAAATATGGAACCCTTCATCAGTCCCAGCACAGAAGCATCTACCATACTGTCATTGTCTCCGATACTGCATTAACACTGGTGGTTTTGTGATTACCTGCTCTAAACAAACTTTTGTGCCTCCTTTGTTCCAGTTGTTTCTGGCAAATAATGCTAAATTAAACAATGGCTAACAGGTGCAAAGAATGCAAGATTATGCAAAACAATCTGCAATTTATATGACTAGGGTAGCAGGGCTGTGTAGACGGAGTTTTGGAGAGCCATTGTCCATCTGTGATTGGGAAGAACACAATGATTGATGCCAATGGCAGCAAATCCGCCAGGGCAGACAAAAGGCTTGTACGGCAGAGCAACGTGGTCTAAGTTCGGGAATGCTGTAATGTTTTCTCTGAAAAACAACGTTTTACATGGTATTAAAGCATGTTGCTTCTAACTGGTATTCAGTGAAGGCCTTTTAGAGTTGCTTCTCTTTAAAAAAAGAAAAGGAAAGTGCTTCAAGTGCCAGAAAATGTGTCTCCGCATCTCCACTGCGCAACAGGAATGATTAGAGGAATGCTGCAGCAGAGGCCGGCAATTGGACAATTCCGTCTAGTTTGAAGAGATGATGTCTGAAATGGTGTTGCCATAGCTACACAGAGAGTGGTGGCAGCGAAAGGAAAATTAATTTGGATATGAGGCCAAGGCACAAAGAAAACACAATTTCTTAAAAGGAGGAGGAATCAGTAGCATCATTTACATGTTTTCTTAGGTGTGCCCCACCTGGACATGTATTGAATTTGCCTAATTCTGTAGATCAACTTCAGATTGATTGAAAATCCATGAAAATAAAGAGGTCTAATTATCAAGGAAACCCCTGTTTCAGGTTCAGTCAGTTTCATTGGGAGCAACAACCTTCCTAGAAAATGTTTAAGTATATCATCTAGAACAAAGTATAACAGGACACTACAGACAGGTTTCCGGAAGGCCTTTTTGTGCTGTTTCAAACAGTATTATTCTTGGTAGCGTTACCTCCGGAATAAAAATGGAGCTGGCTGACGTGTGTACTGTCCCATCTTGCAATCAAATATTTAATTCACATACTGTTTCCCTGACATCATCGGTTGAGGGAACTACTAAAGTAGGTCATAAAGCCTTTTAGCCAAACTCCTCCTATACGTCATCAAAAATGCATAAAACACAACTCACTGGGCTATTTAAAAAGTATTAAAAGGAGAAAGTACAGTTTGTTGCATTTTTTTTCTCATTTTTGTTTTTCAACATTTTCTCATTTTTGTTTTTTTTGCAATGAAGTTGTTTCCCTTTCAGACACACAATATTCTACAAATTAATGTTTGAATGTGACAGGTAATGGACCTTAATTACACCACAACTAAAGCTCAGATCCTACAGCCAAATGATATTAGACTATTGTCCACGTTGTGTCTGTTCCAATGATGTGAAATTCCCCAAAACAACAGTGGGGATTGTTTCTCTTCCTGCTCGTAGGGATGGTGCCGAATACAAACGCCATATTTGGCAGCGCTTGAGTAATGCGTTCTCTCCGAATGCTCCCTCCTCCCGAATTTGGCCAATATTATTCTGATTCGGCTCTTTTTTCTTTTTTTCACACCTCTTTAATGCGATTCGCTCAGAGGTCAGCACCATGCTTCTCAGTTCGACACACACAGACCTGCAGGAAGACAGCGAGTGAGAGTTTCCCTTAATACTAGATAGGCCAGAGTGACGCCATGGGGCTTCAGGGGGCTTTAAAATTAAAATTAATCCAATGCCGTAAATGCTTTATTCTTCTCCTTCCACAAACTTTTCCTAAACATTTGGGATTAAAATAATGATGTTTTTTTTTTTTTTTTTTTTTTTTAAATCAACTTACAAGAAATGCAGGCAGTTTGTGCCATTTTGTTCACTAAACCCCCCGGCCAGACAATAGAGAGGTGCTTTTACCCAGGTGCTCATGTGTTGCCGTCTACTCCACTATTCAGCAAATGCATGACCGGCACTTTGATTAGAATTTCCCAATCAAGAGCAATCAAAACTAATTTTGCACACACGATCACACACAATTCATTCACTGCAATCGTGTGATGAAGTTGATACAGCCTGTAGGGTGGGAATGAATAATTGTGGACGCTATAGAAATGATAGGCTTACTCCACAAAGCTAAATCCATTTGCATATTTTTGAGTTTTCACTGAAACTCTGAGACTCGGAATAAACGGAATGGTGCAGCTACATGACAACTGTGTTAAATATAACCAATTTGTGTGCATCCGGTCCCAGCCTCCAAAGCGTACATTCTCTGTGGAATCGATAAGAGAAGAGCAACGGTACATAGGCTATGCAAAGGCGCACTTCAAGGAGGAGGGAGAAATGTGCTGAATTCATTATGACTGAAGAAATTACGTTTGGAAAAATATTGCACTTTCTATTTAACTACTATGTCCATTTTATGTTTCAGCACTTTTTCTTCCTATAGCCTAATATGCCTTGATACAATTTCCCTTAGCCTAAATAACAAAGCCGCTATAATTTAGAAATACAAACACTGAAATTGATTCAGTTGTGTGAACTGAATCGTGCATTTCAAGAAAATAGTTTAGCAAAGGGAAGCATTTTTGATTTTTTAAATTTATCCAAGCTTATGCAAATCAAACATACTGGTAAACTGGGGCTTCAAAAAGGAGCAAAGAAAAAGTATTAAACAAAAAACAACTAAACATGTTAGCCTTACATTCCATTTTTTATTTCATTAGGAGTTCATAGCATACAGTACTTCATAATGAAAATCGAGAACTATTTTTTGAATTAAAAAAGCATTTTTACAGTTTATAATTGACTCCAGTGTCCCTCGGGTAGGGGTGGTGGTGGGGTTCATGCAGTTTTGATTTATAAAAACATTTTGCCTGTGTTTGAAAATTGATATGACTGTTAGTTTACCTCAGTGTTACAAAAGCCTGTTTTGGCTATTGAACATAGAGGTCATTGTTTGTTAAATACAGCTTTAAAAAAGCAAATTACCGGTTGTTAAACTGGATTATAATTGATGTCATTGTAAAACTGTGTCTTTAATGATTTAATATCTCAACAAAAGCAGTGCCAGTGATTATAATGGCATTTTATACAGCTTCTGTTTTATTGTGTACATGCTAAACTCCACCAATTCCAGTTTACGCCATGCCCATTTCTGGTTTTATCCAAATACAAGCACAAAAACGAATAATTTTGTTGTTTGAACAAATACAGACACAAGAATAGTGGCATCTCTCTCCGCACCTACCTGCTCCTATTTTCATCTCTTCCTGAATGATACATAACCAAACTCACGATATTGATTTTCTTCTCAAACTTCGAGGGCTGGCGAAGCATTTGTCAAGGCATGGAGCTTAATACTCTAAATGCCTAGAATCTGGCTCACATTATCAAACGGCGCAAATCAAATATGAGCTCTGAGTCAGACCTTGGAATCTGTCTTGCACCCACTCTGAATCTTTCAGCTGGTGCGTTCCAGAGCTATAAAGTTCCCACTCAAGTAGATGCAGAAATTTAAGAAATGGCTGACTCCTTTGCCTTGTAGCATGATGCTCCTCTGGGGCATCGAATAGTTGCACTTCAATGCTTTTGTTGCACCCAGTGAAGGACCCACATTAATACACTGATACAGTCCTACATTCACACACACAATGCAGTCCTCCAGCTTTGACTTTTGTCACAGTCTAATGGCTTATTTTCACATTGTGATTGTGACTGTTGTCATTACTCTTGCAAATGGGGTCGCAATAATTGTGACCAAAAATACAGCCAGGGATATTATAGCATTATTAAAACAGTATTACTAAGATAAACTGTTTGGCTGTTCTTTTGCAGGACGATTGCATTGTACTTTGATTTTACTTTGATTTACTGCTCTGTATAAAGACTAGATAATATCAATGTGCACTCATTTATCCTGATTTTTTCACATCATTCATCTGTATACCTTAATTTCTGTATTTAATTTTTTTCATGCTATTTCATGCTTGTGAAGGTAAACTGAGAGAACAGTTTTTCTACTTATTTGGCTTTGAGGTGTGTATTGGGTTTGTATGGAATTCTAATAGCTTTTGTTGTCCTATGACGTTTTTAATCAAGATTACTGACTTGTATTACCTCTGGCTTCAAGACAGATTTTTCATTATTATATGACTTTTCATTTCATTTCATGTATTTCAATATTTTGACAACAAAAACTAAACTGCGTATGCCCTCCGTATCCCTTACTAATTCTAAAAATAACCTTTGTCAGAATCTCTTAGCAGCATTTCTCTTGCTCCCTCATCAATCAAATGGTAAATGGACTGCATTTATATAGTGCTTTTATCCAAAGCGCTTTACAATTGATGCCTCTCATTCACACACACACACTCACACACCGACGGTGAAAGGCTGCCGTGCAAGGTACCAATCAGCTCGTTGGGAGCAATTAGGGGTTAGGTGTCTTGCTCAGGGACACTTTGACACGCACAGGGTGGGGGGATCGAACCGGCAACCCTCCGACTGCCAGACAACCGCTCTTACCTCCTGAGCTATGTCGCCCCATAAAGAAATGCCAAGGATAGAAAAGCACGCTAATGACGAGTCTGAGACAGTGAGGTTTAGCAAGCTGGGCTTTAGCAGGGTTACTGCGAAAAGCCACCTGTAGCCGAGGTCACGGCGGCCCGCGGGCAGTCACGCACACACACGCGCGTCGCGGGCTTTCTGTGCGCAGCGCACCGCCTGTGCCGTCTGCGTACGGTACACAGAGGAAATGAGCTTTCCGGCGGGGTTTCCCTGGGGACGGGGCGAAATGGAGCTCGGCGCAGCACGCACCGCCGCCGCCGCCGAAGAGCGCCCCGCTGTCTTCATCGCACCACATTTGCACCGTCATCGCCTAGCGCGCATGTGATCACACCATGTCACGAGCGGCAGCGGTGATGCGCAACTTGGGGAAGGGTTCAAACATGTGGTTGAAAAGATAGTGGCATCATATTTGGTACCGTTGAAACACCCTCACTTTCCAAGGAATTCTACCACATTTAAAAAGGCAGCACTAGGTCTCACCATTTAGAATGACTGGAAACAAAGACATATTTTTGCTTGATCTGACTCTGCACGCCACAAATTTTAGATTTGTCATCAGACAGTTCGCATGTGGTCAAAGTGCACATTCTCTGCTTTTACACTTAGGTTTCACCATGTAGGACAGGGGTCCTCAATCCTATCTAGAAAGGGCCGGTGTGGGTGCAGGCTTTCATTCCAACCAAGCAGTTACACGCCTGATTCCACTAATCAAGGCCCTTAGCAAAGAGAAGAATCAGGTGTGCAACTGCTTGGTTGGAATGAAAGCCAGCACCCACACCGGCTCTTTCTGGATAAGACTGAGGACCCCTGATGTAGGAATTTTAGCCCTTTTTATATATAGCCACCTCCCCAACCCCCCCATTTCAGGGCCCATTCTGTTATAAAATGCAGTGAGGAAATTCTAATTTGCAAATACACAGTGTAATTCAGTTTTATTATGCATGCTTCATTCAATGATATCCCAAGATGTCTGGAGCATTGTTCACTTATAGACTCATTTCAGGGACCTGAGAATAGTTTTAAAAGAACATGATGCTATCTGGATTACTCCAGCAGAATTGGTACACCTAGTTCAGCAATATCCACGAGAAAACCATGAGCGTGCTTTTGGAAAACAGACTATGAAGTGTACAGCTTAATTCATTTCACTGGGGTGGTTAGTGGGCAGACAAGCTGGATTTATGGTGTAGAATGCAGTATATTTGGAGGCTCTTTCATTGGCACATCTTCAGCACGCAGATGTAGCCTCTCACAGGAACTGCCCCTCAACTGACAATGAGGCAGCTTCCGGAGTGAACACAGGCACATTTAGGATCTTTCCCTCGTAAGAATTCTCAAAGTTACGCATTGCACGGTACCGCCTGCGCCAAAAAGCAAATTCAAACCAAAACCTCAGCTGTTGCAGCTGATGATTTTCGTATGGCACAGCTCGTGAGGGACAAGTACAAATTCTGTTGACTGAGAACCTGCCTGCAGAAAACTCGACATCAATCATACCGAGACTGTACACACCTGCCTCAAGTCAATGTTCCCTGGTCGAAGTGTACTGACTTACCACATGCTACGCTTGTGAATGCCACAGGAGAGCGATATCGCTTCCTTAAAATACACTTCAAGTTTTTTGCTGTTTTACTCTCGCTTCAGTATGGATTTTTTTTTTCCAGTGCACTGATTTCCTCCCATTTTATTAATTGTAGAGAGGACTTCAATATTGCAAATTTGTTGGATGGTACCTTTGGTACAAAATGATAGTCAAGCTCTTTCTTACATATATTTATTTTTGAGAAAAAGGTGTCTGGTTGATGTAAATGGGGAACAACATTTTGTTCTGTCCATTTGGGGAACCATCTTTCAATAGATTTGTTATTCATCACTGTGGAATTCCAGATCATAATTGTTGGCCTTCTTTTCATTGAAAAATAAACAGAGCTATACAATGCTGTACCTATACTGGAGAATTGTACTTTGAAGCCGATTGTTAAAGGCAAACCTGCAGCCATAAAATGGGCAGAAGTTGTTATTGCCCAGTGCCAATCAAAACCCTCCGTCCCTCCCTGGGCAAAGCAATGATCAATTAAGAGCTGCCAATTGGGATGGGCTATGCCAGGATTCAGTTCCAGGCTGTGTAGTGCACCATCGCTCTGAGGGTTAGCATTGCAGGTAGACACACCACTCCATAGCTCCCAGGCCTGTTCTGACTTTGGCTTTATAGGTTTTGGCTTGATGGGTGGCAGTGTAGTATAATGGTTAAGGAGTTGGTCTTGTAACCTAACGGTCGCATGTTCGATTCCCCGGTAGGACCCTGCCGTTGTACCCTTGAGCAAGGTACTTAACCTGCATTGCTCCATACTGTATCCAGCTACATAAATGGATGAAAATGTAAGTCGCTCTGGATAAGAGTGTCTGCTAAATGCCTGTAATGTAATGTAATGTAATGCTGTCACTAGCACACATCCCTTGAATGCCATTCGTGAAGGGCCCTCCCTTGGTTCTGGTAAGAACCTGTAGAGATCCTGTAGTATTTAGTAGGGCCTATGCAGAGATTCATTTAAAACAGATAATAAAGAGACACTAGACAGAAAGCTAAAATATGATGAAGGTCAATACAATCCTAGTATTTATTAATTTATCTATTCATTCATTCATTCATTTACTTGCTGATTTAGTTGAATGGGACAGTGCACACCAGTCATCACATCAGCAGTTGGATAAAAGTATAGAGTGCCATTGTTAGCTAAACAGCTAATTTCTACTGGGAGATAGTGTCAGTAGTTAAGCCAAGGTAGATGTAAGTAAGCATTACTAATTTGCGTGGAAAGACAGTAATTTATCATGTGTATACAGGGTTAATTGCATTTTAATCATCAGCATTGGAGCTGAGGCAACGACTTCCTAATCTACTAATTGCAAGGGAAAAGGTCTAATTAGCACCAAAGCTCAATTAAGAAGTTGTGATATCAGAGATCTCCGGTCTGACTTTTGCAAAAAAAAAAAAAAAACTTTACTTTGATTCAAGCTACACTGATCTATGTTGCAGAACCTAAACACATGCATTAAAAAAAAATCCTAATTGAGAAAGATGTTCTTTTAAACTAGCCGTAAGATTGAGCAACATTTGGTGATTTCGATGGAACAGCTTAAAATCTTTGCTCAAAGGTTCCCTTGTAACATTCTATTTAAACTCGCAGATACAATCTGGCTAGTGTCTGTGTTTCATTCCATTTCAGCTGCGGTGCTAATATGCCTAAGTATCAGTGAAAACAGTGTCTGCAGTCATTCCATAGCAGACCCATATGTTTGCGTAGATACTTTTTCCAGCAACAGTAATTCAACGGTTAGGGTCAACCTCATATATCATCCAGTCCAACAGATCTACAAACGGCTGATGGTAAAGGCTGCTCTGAAATCCAATATGGACCGACTCTTAAGCATCATAGCTTTGAGTACGGAATAGCAGATAATTCATTTTGTTGATTGAATAGCCGGTCCTTGATTGAATTCAAAATTGATTTTTTATCACGCTCTCTCCAGTGTTGGAGTGCCACCGTCCAGGGCGGATACACGGAATGCCCTGCTTCTCTCGACCGGGAGGTCAACGTCAGCACTGTTCGCTCTGCTCCTGGTTTTTTTATTTCTCCCCCGAATCGATGGGAATGCTTTCTTTCCTGTCAGTACATATGCCAAGGCGACGCTAGCATACATTACAGAAGACTCTGAAGTGAAATCTGCGTGTTGCCAAGGGAGTTGATTCGAGCTGGGAGAGGGGGGGGAGGGGGGGGGGGGACGTTACATTAGCGGTGTGGAAGGAGGAGGTGCGTGGGCACAGACACAGATTGGCGGGAGAGCACAGAGAACTCCTGCTTCTCTCTCTCTCTCTCTCTCTCTCTCTCTCTCTCTCTCTCTCTCTCTCCCTCTCTCTCTCCCTCTCTCTCTCTCTCTCTCTCTCCTCTCTCTCTCTCTCTCTCTCTCACTCTCCCTCTCTCTCTCCCTCTCTCTCTCTCTCCTCTCTTCTCTCTCTCTCTCTCTCCTCTCTCTCTCTCTCTCTCTCTCTCTCTCCTCCCGCTTCCTCGTCTCCGCGGCTCAGGAGCAGGACCCACAAAGGGGCGAAGCCGGCTAGCTTTCATCTCCCGGCTCTATCGCTGGCAGGCGCCTGTGTTTAATAAGGCCCGTAATCATTAAAGCGGGAAGGTAGCGCCGCCGCGCGCAGGGCAGCTCGAGGGCCCGTCTCGCAGCGGAACAAAGCGGGACGCCGATCCTTTCAGGGCGTCCGCGCCGATGTACGGACGCGCCTCACCGTTAGAGGAGCGAGACGAGGCGCGCCGCGGCGCACGTCAGGGAGTTTTGAGGTTTTCGTGACAGGCAGGAGCTGTGAAGTTACACGGAGTCTCCGTATGATGCCACATCATTTACAGCCACAGAGAAACTGTAATGGGGCTAACTCCATTTTGCTCGTCAGGAAATAAACTGATCATTTTCACTGAATAACGTTACAGATCGGCCGTCGTCCACCAATGAGCACGAGCGCACTCGCCTTTTCTTTTGAATTCAGAAAAAAAAAAGTCTACGGAGCCTCGATATGGCTGCTACAGTTGTTTCCATGACGACAGCATTTGCTATTTCACAAATGGACCTTATAAAAAAAAAAAAAAATCTCAAATTTAATTTGCATACTTCCAGAATGTCTGATTTCTCTCAGGACGAGCCCTCCCCCCCCCCCCCCCGTGCAATTACATGCCTGTGGTGCTGAGGCGAATTGAAACCATGAGGTGCACTGAAATTGCTGTTTTTTTTTCTTTTCTTTTTTTTTGTTTTGTTATGTTTTGTTTTCTTCCAGGGATAGCTGCAGACACAGTTCTTTCGAACACCCCTCCTACCCCCCCGCCCCGCAGGAAGCATGCTGCCTATTTTGAATCATGCACAGCCCATTTGAACAGCTAATTTGAGCTGTCTAAACACGGTGCGAGGCATGCGTGATTTACCTAAGCTCCTGTTTTTTTCCCATGGGTTTTACGCACAGCCATTATTTATATTTCCTGACATGTAGGTCAAATCCACATAATTTAATTCTCTGCGCAAGACAGCGGGGGTTTCGCGCCATTAATAACCTTACGTAACGAGACGTGCAAAAAAGTGAACAATCTATCTCTCCGCCGGTCGCACGGCTCTGTGGGAAACACCCACGGGTTATGCTAATGCGCTCGTGAGGGGATATCTGCTGCAGGGAGAAAAACGCACCGGAATCTCCGTCCTGGAAGAAAAAGACGAAGCCGAAGACGCGAAACCCTAGCGTCTCCGCTAGCACGCGCACGGGGGCGCGTTCCCTCCTCGCGGGGAGCCGGGCAAAGGCGCGTTCTCCGCAGGGCCGCTCGCGGACCCCGCGCGCTGCACTTAGCGTCTGCGCAGCCGGGCGGAAGCGGTAATACTGCGCGAAATTAAAAACCGTCCCTGCGATTAACCTGGAGCTTTCAGGGAAACGCGCCTGGTTAAAAATACATCCAGTGTGCCGCCCTAAGCCTCCGTAGCAGTCCCATGTATAAGTAATGAAGGTTCTCAGCAACGGCATTTTTCTAAATAAAAAAAAGAAAGCACTTTGAATGCCACGGCACTCCAGAACTTACGCTCCTAAAACGGCCTCTATTTTTTTTCCGTACGCGGCTTATTCATCCGCTGAATCATAGCGCTGAGGGTCCCTTCACATCCCCTGCACACAACCCACACCGACTGATCTCACCACATTAAAGCCCCTACTTATCGTTCGCGATTCGCCGGTTACCCTGGTCCGGTTCGGTTTTTAAATCCCATTGGTTGCGCCACGAGGGGGGTCATGATGCGCCGGGTCAGAGACCGCCAGCCCTGGGCGTGACCGCAGCGCCACACGCAAAAGCCGGGGGTATGGCGAGGGTAACGGGGGATTCCCCCGAATCGAGTGACCAGACACATACAGACGCGTTCTGTGGGAGGAGCACGTATTCAAAAGCAAACTACCAATGATCTACTTCAAACCAATTCAAAATGATCACGTGTCTTTTCGTCACGTATTCATTCTACTCATCTGCTCCTTGCACAACTTCCCAAATGGCATCTTCGATTCGGCCGCCGCGCGCCCGCAGTTTATGGACGGTGATTCGAATGGGAAAATGAACTCGGACGCCCAGGCGTGCCCGCTAATGGACGTCTGGGTGAACATTAGGAGTCTGAAACGTAATGTGTTCTGTTCCCCAGTGGTAAGAGGCAGAGTCCTGTCTGCAACATTTAAATCAACGCAGAGCGATTCGCAGTGCCAGTGTTTCCACGGAGATCAGCTTACTGTTGACACGCTGCATTATCCCGTTCTCATTCGACCTGCCTCGTACGTATTGCCCAACCTTACGGGTTCATGAATGCCAAGCCTCAAACGCATTCTTTCACATCACGGTTCTGAACAACACTGAATATGTGCTGTACCCAAAAAGAAAAGAAAGAATCTAAGAACCTTATGATTTTATAAATAAATCAGTAAATGAGACATAGAGGGTGAGATGACGCATTAACGTTTCTATATGAAATGTTGAAGTCTCGAAGCAAGAGAGAGTGAGCTCAGAAACTGCTCTGGGTGTATTTTTCTCGACAGAGGTGTCATTAGAGCTTGAGGTCTTCTTGCTCACTGGTCTGGAATCTGCATAGGAGCAGGGACCTCTGTCATCTGCCAAGGCAGCAAGGCAGAGTCTATCCGGTCCAGCTGACTTACAGCCACAAGCCAACCTTTCACTTTCACAGGACCGTGTAGCCTTGTTGAGAAGGTCCAGCGCAAACCGGGCCGCCCCACCCTGCTCTGCACTCCACCCTTCTTCCCTCACACAAGCCTTCTGCGACACAAGGCAAATACATTATACCCACGGCACAGAGCTTTCTGGCACATGCATGCACTACCCTCACTCTGCATATTGCACCATTGCACCGGGTGAAATCCTGCCTCGGTTTGCGTACGCTCTCCTTGCTTTGGCTCCTATTAAATTAATGTTGAAACATTAAGCGATAGGCAAATGGCATAGCATGTTGGGGAACTATGGAAGCCATGCTGCTATTTCCTGCCGTGGGGGGGGTGGGGGGGTGGTTGGAGAGAGGAGGTGCCTAGTGCTGTGTTTGCACAGCGCACATAAGGAAGTGAAGTGAAGCAGAAGCATTGGGTTGAATTGAACTGAGCTAAAAATAAACATGCTATAGACCACAGGAACAAAATGAGTGGACTCCCATTTCAGTGGGCGGATTTCATGTGAGACAACTATCAGTCCCTTGATTCAAGCCGAGGCTTCTTATGTTACTGGACTCGGTTGGAGAAGTCCTCAAAATGCACAATGTTAGGGGGAGCCCCTCAGTGTTCTGTCAGTAAAGCTCACACTGTGAATATAATAATAATAATAATAATAATATAATTATATAGCACCTTTCATACATAAAATGCAGCTCAAAGTGCTTCACATAAAATGAGAATAATAAAAATATTTAATAAAAAACAAGAACACAAATAAGATAGTGAAGAAATGAAAAGTTAACTAAAGGTATAAAAACACAAACACAAATAAGATAGTGAGATCATTAAGAGCAAACTAAGGATAGGCTAGGGTAAGGATAGGCTAGGGTATCCTTACCCTAGTTATTAAATTGTTAAAATGTCTTGTAATAGCCCAATGCCTCTATTATCTTTATATTGAGTTCCTGTCCCTGTCCCCGTTATTTGGTTCCTGTCCCTTATTTTGTTTATGGCATAATATTCCTTGAGAAAACATACATACATATATACATATATAATACATCTGCCCTCACATAAAATTCATTTGAGCTCTTAAATGAACCCTTTGTAGGCCCCCATGGGTTTTCATGATGGGAAGAATTGGCCCAAATTGCAGAATTTAGTACTTAATGTAGAATCCAGTAATTGATAGGTAATGCAGCGAATGTTGAAAATAGGAGCGTGCTTCATTGAAACGCATTTAATTTCATGCACTGCGTGAAACTGTGAATTATGATGGCCTGCAACACAAAACGTAATGACGCAATAGGCAGTGGAAAGCTAAGTGCCCTCTGCTGGTGAATCTGAGAATCTGCCCCCAAGCCTGCTGCAAAGGCTTCAAAGCCCTTGAAAAAGCTTAACGCTATCATACCCATATGTACACTATCATAGAGCGTACATAGGAACTGGAGAGGGTAGGAGGGGCCAGGCGGTGAAGCCTAGGAAGTAACAGGAAACAGCCTCTACTGTGCATGCTTGAGGGCAAAAGTGCTTTCTGCCCATTGAATTCAATGTAGAAACCCAAGGTGATTTAACAACCAAAGAAAAAACCCCATCCCATCCACTTTAATGGGAGCTCCAATGTTTTGCCCTCAACACACGCAGTACAGGCTCACTTCCAGGACTTCACAAGCGTAGGTTAGCTGAAGGCGTGCCTGCCTGTCTAGTTAATATGAATGTCTATGATCATACCACACCAAGCTCATTCATTTTACTGTAAATAACTGCCAACTGCCATCACACATTCAAAAGACACACTGCTGTTAATGAGGGGCCCCTCCCACTCCCCCTCCCTTTTCTTCCCTCCAGCTCCATTTAGATTTTTTTTCAATTTCAGTTTCATGTCATGCACGTCAGCACTAAGTGTTTTTAATTTCAAAATAAAAGTTTGACACAACTGATTTAATAGAATGAATACAGTACAAAAATAAATAAATATATGTCAAATAAGATAATCAAGGAAGAAAAAATCTGGGAAAATAAAGGTAAGAAATTCAACATCAGGAAGGAAAATAAAATACATTTTACAGGGTGCCATTTTTGTGACTGCACAGGGTGTGGTTACTAGCATAAGCAGAGGAGAATCAACGTATTGCACCTCCCTCCTCATTAATTGTGAGCATTTGACCCTGTAAATCAATGCATATTTGACCACTCGCGTCACCAGCGGTTAAGAGTGTAGGGGCTTTGCTAAATGAGAACACATGACACTTTGACCCCCAAATGCCAGTCAATCCCACACCAGTAATGAAATCCCACCTTCTCTGTGGGAACCATGGCCTCATCTCTCCTGTCATAAGTATATGGAGACAACGCTCTGATTGCCCCAAGTCCTCCCCCACCCCCCACACCCCCAAGCAGGAACACATAATCTGACCAAGAGCCAAATCTTCAGATTAGATACAGAGACACAGTACTGAGAGAAAGTTAGAAGGCACTAAGCCCTCACTTCTAATTCTTATCAGTGCCAGCTCTCCATTTCTGAACTGAATATTTCTTACATCTAATGCAGATTTTTTTTTTCTCTTTGTCTACTGTCAATTGTAAAGGTTAGTCACTAATATTGCGAACAGAAATGATGTTCTGTGCGTTCGGAAACCCCTTCGCAAGACGTGAATATTTCAGCATTCTTGAAAAGGTCATGGCTGCTACAGTCTATTATTTTGCCATTTAGCCAGCAGCAGCCATGCTATTTCACATGCTAGACATAAACCCCTCTGTGTATTCCTTTAATGTGTAAAATAACAAAGCTGTCACGCGCTATTTGCCTTGGGCAGTTTTTTTTTTTTCAGATGCTACAAAGTGCTTCGTGTTTTCTGAAGGGAGCCAAATGTTGCTGCGAAGGAAATTTACCGTACAGAACATTTAATGCAAAACAACTGCGTCACAAAAATTCAGTAAGTTTCGAAGGCAGGACTATAACTAATCATTCAGATGTGTAAAATATACACGCATTTATGTAAACATTTTTTGCTCATCTTGAAAAGCTGGCTCAGAATTATCAGACATAAATTTAAAACGTATAATTCCACAACTTTCTTTATTGAACTTCATCAACTTAGCTCAATTTGCCTAAAAATAACAATGCTGTATTTCTAGAGTGCATAGTTTAGCCTACAGTTTAGTGTTTGGCACGAAGACTTTTTCTTCACTGCCAATATTTTTTATCAGTTACGCTGGCTTTCCAATGTCGATATCTTCTTTTGTCACTCCCAAAAGATTTTTTTTTTTTCGCAATGGAGAGCGAAACCTGTTTTCTTTTCCTTTTGTGTACTGCACCTCCAATCACGTTAGTAATTATTGCAGTATCTCTCTTTGATTGTTTTCACAGCATGAACACCTTATTGCAAAGCTTGGCTGAATAATTCAGACATATTCCAGTATGGGCCCTGAGAAATTGTAGACACATTTCTGTAATTTGAAAGCATTTTTTTTTTAAGGAGTCTGTGTCATTCTTGTAGTAAGGAGAACATATCGACAACCAATCAACACTGGCTAATGCACTTTATCAGATATATCTGATGTATGGTAGTTTTAGTATGGCAAATGATACTGTATAATGATAATTATTCACACCATCATGACAGCAGTTGTGCCTGCATTGTAAGAATGAATTGTTCATTAATTATTACTGTTAATTTTCCGTTTTGTGAAATGGACATCGGTGGACAGTTAGTTAACAGCATCGCGGTGGCAGAACTTACAGCCACATAGAAGTAGCCAGAAGTATTTTCTTAATCTTTTGTATACCTCCACACACACACACACACACACACACACACACGCACACATACATAAACGCACACACACACAAACACACATGCATGCACACTCACACACACACACACACACACGTGGGCATAGAGAGAGACAGAGAGAGAGTCATCACTGTGGCCTTTCTTTTTTCCTACTTATTTAAACCCTCCTCTCCAGAGCACACTGTGTTTATCCTTAGCTGCGCTATAGCAGATTAGCTGCTGCCAAGGTTCCTCCGTGTCATCACGATGTGGGCTGAACTATGGTAACCGTGACGTTATCACTCCCCTACTATCAACCTCTTAAGGTGTGGGGCCCTCAGGCCCCCATTCTGTGCATTTATTATACATGCTGGCTATTGCTACATGTAGCCCACTGCTGGGTGCTTTACATCCACTTCCACTCTAACACCTGCTTTACAGCAGGTCTCTGTAAAGATATTCAGCAGCTGAGAGGCACAGAGGCTTGTTCATCTCTGGGGCTGGACTCCTGCTTCACTCTGGTTTTGGGTGGTTTGTGTGCATCTGGTACCACTCAGTTTGTTTACAGGTCATTGTAATTTTCCGATCTCCTAAAAAAGACCAAGCAGTGACAAAGGGGCCCAAATGGAAATAGTGTGAGTATCTGGTGATCTCAAGAGGTACTTACAATGTGCAACGGCTCGCTGATCTGTCCATTGCCAGCTGATCTGTTCAAAAACCCATACCATCACATGAAGTCAAATATTCAGTGTTGCCAATATGTCATACTACTTTTCAACACACCTAATATTATATGTTCCAATACGTATTGGATTATATGTACTATTTTAAGCCATGCCCACTGTATGGTACCCTGTGATGATTCTTAATGCACTATTTTAAACAAAAACTGATGGATGCCAGTTATCATACAGCACAAACTCTCATGTCACCTCGGTTTGGTACAACACTTTCTTTTTTATAAATACAAGGGCAAAATTACAGCATTGCAAAGTGAGCTATTTTTGATGTGTCCACAAATAAAAAGCTTTTTTTTACCTAGTTAACTGTTAACTAAGGTCTGTCTCTTTTGCTTTACAATACTATGTTGACCTCAATGCCAGTGTACATTTTCTTTTCCATAAATAAAAAATAAAAAAATAGATTAAAGGATTCATTTTCTATCCCGTTAACCCTTGTATTCAGTTTGGGTCAAATTGACCAGTTTTAAATTTGTAGTAAAAGAGGAATGTCACTTTTGAGAGATGTATTTGGTTCTTGCTTTGTGTTTCTATTTCTTGTGCATCCTCTGTATTTGCTTTATGCCTTTTTGCCTATAAGGTTTCTTTGAATATAAGATAAAAATGACAAATAATTGAGAATGTCAGTTCAAAACAATAATCTACTGCATGAAAGCCTTGTTTCGTTTTAACGTTTCGCAGATAAAGATGATTTATGCTCCCAACCATGTTTTCATTATAGTAGATATATATACATAAATCATACCTTTATCACAAAAGATGAATGACACTTCATTGACACTGTTAAATTTGAGCCAGCAGAGGTAAATGGTAACCATTAACCATTAATAGTGTTTATATTGTTTGTAATTGAGATAAGGATAATACATATTTAGTATTTTTGAAAGCATTTAATTTCTGTATTAATTAAAATCCCATTAATGTCTCGGGTATATTTCACCCAGGCCAACAGCTTCACTAAGTACACAAGGACACAGAACACGAGGGTTGAGGAACTTCTCTTGGGGAGCAGGGCACACATACTTGGTGCAAACATAGAGTGGAACACAATACTGCAGGAGAAAATACACAGAGAGTCAGATACACTGCGATATTACAGTTCACAGTTGAGAGAATTCAATGCCAACCTCTTCATGAAGTCAGACACTGTTAGTCTGTGAAAGCACGTATTCAAGCATTGACTAGAGATGCCTCCACCTCCACTTTTTCATTTTAGGACCAACACGCCCTAGTCATTATATAGGCAGTCAAAATGACAGCCTCAGCTAGTGAAAGGGCACTGCCTTGTTGAAAAAGTCAAATAATCTAATGGTCAATGGTCACAATCTTTTGAAAGGCTAAGGTAACATACAATCAAACATATTGAAGAAACTGGCATAGCCACAAAATATGTTTCATATTTTAAAATATGTAAAAAAGAATTGCGACATTCTCGCTGCAAAGTTCTTGCTATATTCGAAAGGCTGTCATATTGCATCAGACAGAAGATTGTTTGCACAGCATGGAACCTGTTTTTCTTCCTTAAAATAGACTCCCATCGCTGTACTTCAGAAAGCGACAACGTGTAAATCAGGCGAGAATATATATACTGTACATGTTCTCGCACTTAACTTATTATGAGCAAGAACCAATAGGAGTCTTTAATGGCCGATGAGTCAGAGACATATAAATGCCTTGGCATAACACGTGGAGAGGGAGGCAGGTTCCTTTGATTCTTCTCTCCAAACCATATTAGATTGTATTCTAACATAGTCAGGGTCACAAGACCATTTGGTCTTCTGCTAAATGCCTACATTACATTACATTACAATACATTACATTACAGGCATTTAGCAGACGCTCTTATCCAGAGCGACTTACACAACTTTTTACATAGCACTTTACATTGTATCCATTTATACAGCTGGTATATATTGAAGCAATTCAGGTGAAGTCCTTTGCTCAAGGTAGGCAGTGTCCTACGGGAATTAACCTGCACCTTTCGGTTACAAGCGCAGTTCCTTACCCACTGTGCCACACTCCGGCCTATAATGTAATGTAATGGTCTGAAAGCTACTGAACTGCCACTGAACTATATCACATCCCAAAAAGAAAACTTGATCATTAGCAGCAGGCTCTAAGATTGGCCACAATAATGGTGGAGTGCTTCCTTGTGAGTTAATTTATTAAAAACAAAGGGATGTGGTTGATGTATTGATTCATTCAAAATAGAATCTTTAAAAGTTTTTTTTTTGTTGTTCACTGCACACACAAACAATGTCTGTTTAAAAGGGAAAGGCTTTTCTTCACCAATCAATCGACACTGAACTGCATGATGACATTTGGTATGGCACATTGTATATTACTCAAATAACTAGCTCAGGAGGTAAGACCGATTGTCTGGCAGTCGGAGGGTTGCCGGTTCAAACGCCGAACTGGGCATGTCGAAGTGTCCTTGAGCAAGACACCTAACCCCTAACTGCTCTGGCGAATGAGAGGCATCAATTGTAAAGTGCTTTGGATAAAAGCGCTATATAAATGCAGTCCATTTACCATTTACCAAAGATGTGCTATTGCTATGCCATGAATGAACAGGGATAGGCTTGGCAGGAACAGCGGTTCTGATGAATATAGAAATGAATAGTGAACATGAAAAAATAAAATAAAATATCATTGGGATCTGATCTTTAACATAAAGAAGTCCCGGACAGATTATTGATATATTGGCCCTATTTTTTTCTGGCAGTATTAGGGAAAGCGTTCCGGGGCCCCAGGGAAACTGTTCATTCCACACTTCGGTTCCACCCAGTTTGGTCATTTTGTGGCCTGCGATGACGCTGTTTGCATTAAAACGGGCTGGGCGCAGAGACGGGGGGTATGTCAGTAAAAGCATTCTGCACCGCACACGTCTGGGGGCTAATAATGTAATGAACATGTGGGGCAGAAAAGTGGTCACACAAGACTGTTTGATGAATGCTGAATGAAAAAAAAAATCTCTTCATTTCAAATTGTATCTATTAAATAAATATATTGATGTACAGTAGAACCTCTAAGATATTAGTACTATTTTTGCTTTACTGTGTGGGGTGCACATGATGTCTCTGCATCTCCTGGACAATAATATCAGACTTGGCGTTTTTGCAATGGTGTTAAAGGGAAAGAATCAGCTAGTCTGATTGGCCAAAATGAAACTAACCTCTTTTACAACTGTGCCATCAGTATGCTACAGTCTGTAGTTATGAAATTAATGAAAGTCAGTAGGACTCACGTTAATTGGCACTGTGACTTAAGTCACTGTGATTTGAAGTGTGACTCTTAGCATTCAACAATTCAGCCTTTGACTGCAAAAATGGGGCCAACAATCTCTACTGAGTAGTGCTCTAAGATGATCTGCACTATCTGAGAGAAAGAACCAGAAAAGAGAGAGAGAGAGAAAGAGAGAGAGAGAGGGAGGGAGAGAGAGAGAGAGAGGGTGGAAGAGAGAGAGAGAGAGAGAGCAGCTCGCATGGTATGTGAACTTCACTTATAAATGCAGAGCAGTGTGGGCATTGTGAGATGCCGAGAGTGTGACAGGACTTCATGGGCCACGGGCCCAGCAAACAAGCAGAGCCCCGCTCCAGAAAGCCCCCCCCAACCCCCCACCCCCCCATTCACTGTGCAGCCAGCGCCACAGCCCTGCTCTGATCATCCATGGCAGCTCCGTCTCCCGTTTCTCTCTCTCTCGCTCTCTCTCTCTCTCTCTCTCTCTCTCTTTACTAAGCCGAGGGAGCGAGAGAGGCTGGCAACCGACGTCAGGCTCGGCATCCCAGTGGGCGGCGCCTCCTCGCTGCTGGCATGGCGACGGCACGTGACAGCAGCGCACGTGTGCCGTCGTCTTTCCGCAACCCCCCCCCCCCCCTTCCTCCTTCCGCCCCGCCTTCGATACAAGGGCCCCCGTCGCAGAAGTAGACCGTGTTCAGCCCGTAGATTTCATGCCTAGTTAGCTGCCTCCCTGTCACATAGACGCCTGTTCTCTTCTGGTCCGGGGTGGGATGGCTTCTTTAGAAGTCTCCTGAACACTCTGACTGCTGCAGCCCCTGGCAAGCCGCCACACGTGTACTGTACACCCACAGCAGCGTCAATGCTGAAACCAGTATGGGTGGCATGGATTCACGGAACGTCAAAGCAACTTCCAATGCTACGTATAGTTATCGTCATAAAACTGCGGTAGTCCCAACGATTTGATCACTGGTTTTCCACAGTTGGTTCAATGAGATTAGTTTGACCTAATTTCACATTATAGGTGGACTGAGGAAAAATAATTTGATACTATCCATTTTATCCACACACATACACATGTATGTATGTGCATGTAGGTGTATATGTATGTAATAACATACATAATATAATATATGTATATAATGTTTGGAACAACATATTTTTTTTAATTTTTCTCTGTATTCTGTAGATTGCTGACTGTAGGTCACTGCCTTACTGTAGGTGGAAGTGCCCAAACCATAACACCACCATGTTTCACAGATGAGGGTAGGTCCTTTGTATCTTGCGTTGTTCCTTTCGGCCTCCACTTTTCTCTTGCCGTCACTCTGAGACAAGTGAATATTGGCCTCATCTGTCCACAAGACCTAGTGGTTTGTATCTTGTAGTGTGGCCTTTGTAGTTCTGTTTGTGAAGTCTTCTGTGGCAGTAGTCAATGACAGATCCACACCTGCCTCCTGAAGAGTGTTTCTGATCTGACAGGTATTTTAGGGTTTTTCTTCATTATGGGTAGAATTCTTTGGTCATTAACAGTATAGGTCATCCTTGGCCTACCAGGCACTTTGCAATTACTGAGCTGACCAGTACTCTCTTTCTTCCTAATGGTGTTCCAAACAGTTGACTATGGTAAGCCTAAAGTTTGGTCTATATCTCTGACAGTTTTTTCTTATTTTTCAGCCTCATAATGGCTTCCTTGACTTTCACTGGCACAGCTCTGGCCCTCATACTGACAATCACCAATAACAGACTCCAAAGGTAATCAGATTCCTAGAAGCAAGACTAGATACTGAAAGCTCCCTTAAACCTGCAATAAGGAAGCAATTGAACACACCTGACTAATCAGAACACCTGTGAAGTCATTTGTCCCAAACATTGTGGTGCCCTGAAATGGGGGACTATGTATAGAAAAATCTAAAACTGTGCAGTACATAGCCAAATCAAGAAATGAATATGTCTTCCTTGAGCTCCATTATGGCTTCCTGTATTCCCTCAATCTGCCTCAGCAAAGGTTTGCTCTAACCTAGTGTGTTTCTACAACCAAAAATAGTGATTTGAGCTGAAGCTGATGATGAGCTGCTGATTTTTAAAATGTCAGCAAAGAAGTGTTGTCTAGCACCTCTTTATAGAACATTTTTCTTTGTCTTTAAGTGGTTATGCTAATCGTGAATGGTTGTTTTGGATTAAAAGAGAACTTGAAAGCAATGCTGCAGCGAATGTACGTTTATTTAAATGTAGTCGCTTCCTCTAATCCACTGGAGAGGCAGAATGTGGGATTCCACAAAAAAAAGAGTTCCTGTCTCATGTTTTTATAGTGTAGTAATATAGTAACAGTACTATTTGCATGCTGCATGTTGTTAGTCCAAGAATAATTGAGATTTTCAGTTTGATGTCACTGTCACAAGCACATAGACTTTCAGTTAAAATTCTCAGCGAAATGTGCAGCTGAAGTAAAGAGAGTGAGTTGTGTTTACTCTGATGGGCTTTCCTAACCCTTGCTGTCCCTGAAGTGTTGACAGCCATTTTTCAAGCTGTGCGATGCGTTAATGAGAGCAGTCGACTGAACGCGCAGTCACCCTGCCGCATAGCATACGTGTGCAAATTCAATCATTTTTCTGGTCCTTCTTTTCCAAAGGAAAACAGCCCATCACCTATGTCTGGAACTGGCCCTTGGCCCCTGTGAAAGCTGGTAACAACTCAGTCTGGATTCAGACAACACAGAAAAACCGAGAATTGTAACTGACAAAAATTGACAGGAAGTCTGAGGGTCGTACCTGCAGAGCAATGTAAAAATTCAGATACTGTGGCTGAATTTGGCTGAATATCCATCCACCGGCACACAGTATGTGTAGCCCGCTGTTGATTTCATCCAGGCAATTTACAGATTGCGTGCAATCCAAGCACGAGGAAGACATTATGTGCATTTCACTTTATGCATTTCATTTTCATCCGCCTTATTTTGAGACAAGTGCCATTGAAGATTCAAAACCAGCAGCCTTGTACAATTGTGAGCATATTGGTTCTCTGCTTCGCTGCTGGGAATGCTGCCGCACTGTTTCATAGATCTGACAAGTGAAATCAAAACAATCCTGCTTCAGCTTATCTAACACTGTGCCATTTACGTTTGAGATAAAGAGTTAGCTGTATGTGACCAGAATGGCACTGCTTTTTCGCTCCGCAAATATAGCCTGCCAACTGAATGTTTTTCTCTTGGCACAAACTAAGTTTGAGAGAGTTTTAAGATTGGGGAAAGTATCCCCATAACATAACTTTTAACTTTGGAGATTGGTTGGGGATTGAAGACTTCCTCTGTGCCAGTTCCTCAGTGATTTGCGAACCTCCACTAACTACAGGAGAGCTTGCGTGACCAGATGACATCAAAATATAAATTACCATTTTCGTAACTTTCCTCTGGGAATGGTACTGGCTACATTCAATGTGAGCAAAAGACTGGATTTCTAAATATTGACACAGAAGTAATCAAACATACAGTAAGCTTTTACATTACATGCAAGTCACTCACTGCAGGAATCATTTCAAAGTTTCCCATCCTTTCAGACCAAAGGGATTTGTACTTTTTCAACACTAAAAGTGAACAAAAAAGTTTCACGCAAAATAGGTAACAAAGCAACACCCAGCCATGCCTTCATTCTCCTTGCTTTCAAAATGGACGCCAGTTTCTAACATACACCTGATTTTAACCTGCTTCTAACGAACCACAACACAACACTTATTATTGATAACATGACAAAGAAATCACCTGCTTAAGTTGCAAATTTAGCAAATATGGTGACTCTTCATACATAGTTTAACAGCAATATTTGACAGAATTTAATCTTAGGAAAGAAAAGGCTACCATTTGCACACAACTCTCCCATTCTCCTTGCTCTGCAAACAGGGAGCTGCCAAATAGGCCTTCTCCTTAAAGGCCTCTGGAATCTAACCCCAGCGAAAGCGCCCTCTGTGTGACAACCAAGACAAGACCATTTCAACTCAAAGCACTGCATTGACAATAAGGTATATATTTCTGTCACTAAGTAATTAAAGTTCAATTTCTGCTAGCATTCACACAGAAAGTTATTCATTTTGGCCTTGATTGCAGTTTTTGTATTAAAAAACTACTTTTTTCTCCACATACCACTAAGCGAATCACCTGATATTCCCTCTGGACATTGAGTTGAGGAGGCAAAATAATATGTCAAATTCAGCCCAGATATATTTACAATATTCCTGAATCAAACCCACATGAACAAAAAAACATATGATGAACATCAACAAGATGGCAGGTGTTAATTATTTTGTCCCAAACCTAGTGTAACATTTACCTTAAAATGTCATGTCTACTCAACACTAAAATATTAACCAATATCAATGTTCTCAGGAGAGTACAGTCATCGAAGCAAATTCATAAATTAGAAATATCATAAAGGTTATGGGAAAAAGTTGGAGAGACATATGTAATGAAATATTCTACATTTGTGCAAATGAAGAGATTCTGAGCCCACAGCTTAGTCTCCAATGTCTGTCAAGGGTGTTAATATTTCAATTACATTCATGAATAAATGAATTAAGCAGGTACTAACGATATCACTGGCTCCTTTGTGTCATAATTATAGCATTCTATAAGACATTCCAACAGATTCCTAACTCCATATTGTTCTGAATCCACTGCTATGTTGTATTCAGATTGCCACCCCCCCCCCCCCAATCCCCATTCCCAATCCCTGTTATCAGATCGTGGCCTTGCTTATCCAACAACATTATTCTTAATTATGAATTTATAAGGTAAAATGCACTGCCTCAAGTATTTCTGGACCATCATGCTCTTTGGCAAGTCATAATGAGGGGTGAATTCTGCATTTGCACTCTGTATTCTTAAGTGTGCGAGCCCAATTTGTTGAACTAAACCCATGACAAGCAATCTGCATCTACAAATGAGCTCGGCAAACAAGGAAAATACAAATGCAAGACACGAAGCTGGCTTTAATTAATCGGTATCGTTGCGTTTAATTTGGACCGCATCCAAAATACGGCGGGGGCTGCAGCGTTCAGGTGAGCAATGTAAAACGTGCGCGCCTCCGCTGAGATCTGTTCGCAGAATGCGTAATGAGGTCTGCGTATTGTGGATAATAATGACGGTTCGAAACGAGCTTCGTCAAGCTCCTCTCCTCCTCATCTCCTCACAGGCCAAAGCGTGTAATCATAAGGGACCGTCTCACTTTCCCGGGCTTCCCCGTCGGCAAGGATTTTTAGCGAACGTTCATTGTAATTCTGCCCTTTCTGAATCTGCTTCTGAATCCCATCAGCTTTTCCGCCACTCCTCGTAATGGTAAGAGTCGATTTTCAGCGACCTTAGGGGGGAGGCCCTGACAGACCCTCTCACGTTACCAGCGCACACGCGAAAAAACAGCAACCGCGCTCAGCCGGCTTGTCGAACCCCCAGGCCCCCCCCCCCCCGAGACAGCGGGGAAAGCAGGCGAGGGACAGGACCGACGCGAGTCAGCGCGAAGCGGTCGCCGCGGTGTCATTCGCCTTCGCGCTTTCAAACGGCGAGCGCCAGGAACAGGGAACGCCGAGTCCGTCTGCGGCGGTGAGGCCGCAGGGGCCGAAGTCAGAGCCGTGGTGAATCACTCTCTCGCACGCTGCGCACACCTTCTCACCCCACCATTTGATGGATGGCGACGCACGGCGCCGTGTTTCCAGAGCGACGGCGCCAAAAACCCTGGATCCACTTAGTTCGGCGGCAAAGGCAGGGCTCTGGGAATATTTTCTGTGAAATGACTCATCAGGAATCTCCAAATTGATCTTTCACTTGACAGGTTTGTGAAATCAGAGTCTATTTCAAGGTGCCGCATACATTTTGCGGTGTTTGCTGTGAAATATACATTTCACACTAAACGCAACACTTTTCTGTCCGAAGCCAAACATTGTAATTCAGATCACTCCAGCAAAAGTAGAAGGTATAACATTCTTTGCAACTGGAAACAATGTAAAGGCCCACTCAGTAATTTTGGTTGCTAATAAAATGGTGATGGTTTACAATGAGAAAAATGATGAAGATAAGGTACAGTAGTATGTAATTATTCTCCCAATAAAATAATAGTAAAGATCCTCATGAAAAGCACTTCAAAAGGAAAAATAAGTATTTGAAATGTGTCAGATTGACACTACTTCCTTGTTCATCTTCCATCTGCTGCGTTTCATTCTTCTTTGTTTTTGATAACTGAGTGTTTTTGGAGTCCTTGAACAACTCATCACCATGGAAACAAACTCATCGCTCACTTGTCAGATAATATATTGAAAGAAATAGTTAGCTAATGTTCTGGCAAATAAACCATGCCTAACTTCCTCAGATGCATGCGACACTGCCACAGTAGCCTTATGCAAACTGCAACAGTCTGAAAGGCTAGGCAAGTTGTTGCCCAGGTTACCAAGACGCCGGTGCAAGACTTTAAAAACTACCAGTACCATAATCCACAGAGGTATTTAGTTGCCATCCACATCATTTTTGTTGATTAGCAACCAAAATGACTGACTGGGTCTTTAAGTGATATTGTATTACACTAATCCCCATGGTATATATTAAAGAATGGCCTTTGGTGATTCTATACAGTAGCATTCCTCATGGAAGGTATTTCTCATGGGGGATAGGATCAGACTGGTGTTTCTTTTCTGAACCACTTTTATCACCTCTCTTTCTTTCTTTCTACCCCTCTGAAATGCCCAATCGTTCATTTAGTTCCATCTTAGCCCTGCAGTGTTTGTCATAAGCCCATGCTGTTTCTTCTCATTTTGCACACCACTACCTGTGCCGCACAGTCACTGTATCGGAGGGGTACACTCACTGGCACAGACTACTGGCCCCTAATCGAACAGAAGAGTTGCCCTGGAGTGATTAGGTGGGGAGTACCCTGCTAATTGAAACCCTCATTCCCTGGGCAATGTTATTACACGGTCAGGAGTTTTTGTTGCTTTGAAGATGTTCTGACGTTCGCTGACATTGTGCTTCATCAAACGTAGTCGCCTTTCACGGTTTCCACACTGACGCAGAGCTTGGCGTCAAACACAGAGACTGAGAACATGCTAATTTATACGGCTGATAGCAGAACGGCCACAGACCGTATCCATAAAGGACACAGAAAATCATCATGGTTCCCCTGTGGGCAAGAATTAACAAATGTGAGGAGCCCTTTGCTCGAACACATAAATAATATTTATGCAGATGAGAATGCCAGCAACTAGAGGAGACCATGTAAAAGTCTGATTAATCCATCTGAAAGCAATCATCTGGGGGAATTTCACATTCTCTCATTTAATCAGTTATAATATGTAAGCCAGTAAGTTATTTATTAGACTATTGAGTTCACAAAACATTTATTTCAGAAAATTTGTCAATGTGTACACACCCTTCAGTGATATATTCACAAGGTTCCTGTGTGAAAGTTGACATTAAGTGAATCCGAGATCACGGTCATGCATTCATGTATCAAACATTATGATGCATATGTAAACATATTTTGTAGAACCCGATGATGTTAACCTTACCATACTTACAGTGCTTTCAGGATGCATAATATTATCACACAAAAAATCATGCTGTTACTCTGCAAAAAAAGGTGAAAGCAAGTGCAAAACTTTTAACCTAGAAATGTTCCACCAGTATTTTCTGTGTCCTATTTAAGCTTAATGACTATGTTAATTATTGAGGCTTCACTAATATGTTAATGATGACTGCAATTAGTGCTACAATGAGCATCTGGATATGTAAAGGATGATTTTAGCTTCAGATCAGGAGAGGGAAACACAGAAGGCAAACACTTTTGAAAACGAGAGATCTATAAATAAAGACAAGAAGATGGAATTCCCAGATACTCCATTTGTCATATAAAGGACAATTAAGAGAATTCAGAAGATTCTTATACTCATAAATCTATTTACTGTATGAGATGTTGATCCAAATATACGGTCCTTTTGTTATGCAAAAGCATGCAAATATGAGCTGTCAAAAGTATGTGCTTACGAAACAGATGCAGATGTGCTTCACAGGTTAAAGCCATAATCCACTATCCCTTTAAGAGGAAAAAAAGGGACTACAAATGGCCTGCAATATCATGTGGCCAATCGGGGATGTGGGTCTGCTCTATAAATCACTTCTACCAGGACGCAAACAAAATACATCCGCAGTCACTGCTCAGTGTACCCTTTGCATTTGAAGCCACATGTCTTGGTACACAGAGGACTCCAACCTGCTGTAATTGGAGACCACAAGTCATGTAGGGCAGCCAACAGCTGGAGATGAAATAACTGCACTCCTCAGGAATTTTAAGTTCATCCTCACAGAGCAGTTATTCAAAAAAAAGGAACCCAAAGTGAAATTCAGACATTAGGCAATATGCACTGCAATGACAGAGGGGTGACCTTCTATCGGCTTTTCCTGGAAACTGGACTAAAGTCCAACTAAATTTAAAGGGGTGAGAGGGAAACAGGACTTGTCACTGTACTGTGTTGGGGGGAGTCATTCTGATCGATGCTGAAATGTCATCTTTTTCTCCTCTGGTGGAAATATAAATCTATCATCCATCCAAGGATAATGAAGTAGAATTTACTTACCAGCAACGTTCTATTGGATTAGAGAATTTAATCAGTCAGATTAAATCATTAAAATTATAAGATGCCAATGGCGATGACTGTAAGAATATGAATGATGTATGGTAGAGGATTTAAAATAAGGATCATTGCCAGCATTATGCAAGAAATGCATTAAAATTGATTCTGCAATTTAACGGTAAAAAGAACAGGCTGCCCTCTCCATTTGCCAGTCTGTTAATTCTGTGCTTGCAATGAAATATATGTTCACGGTGCTCTGAAAGCTGACCTCTCAGTTTCAAGCACTGCTGTTCAAGGTTTGACTGGTGCATGTTTCTTTCACAGTTTGTGGAGATCTGTAGCACTCAACAGTAAATGCAGTCTAGGATTGTCTTTAAACTGCTAATTGTCCTGAACCATGCTATTTGTTTTCATTTGCTATTTATTTGCATGATTAATGAGCGTTTTAGTTAAAACAGGCATGACCTACCTGCAGTTGATCACATTTCTAAAGTAGTTGCATCTTTATACATAAATTTAAAATATATGCAGCTACATCAAAGACTATATCAGAGACGGGGCACATTACATCATTATTGTTCCAAAACAACTTTAAAGCAATCTAATTATATTTTTTATAATTACATGCGAAGTGCTCAAAGATCATGCAATCACATTGGAGGCAATTAAAGTAATGCAAGTGGGTGATCCGTATTTAAACTGACATGTTCAAAAACAGGCTCTGCGCAATTAACAGTTTAAAGCTTAGTTTTCCGGTTCAATCCCCGGCAGCGGTACTTCCGGCTTGGTCAGACATTCCTACGAACACAATTGGCAGTGTTCGCGGGTGGGAAGCCGGTGAGGGTATGAGGCCTGATCGTTGCATTAGCGACTCCTACTGGTTGGTCGGGGCGCCTGTCCAGCGGGGAGGGGATCCGGGGGAGATAGCGTGAACCTCATGCGCATGTGTTACGCTCTCCCGCTGAAAAGAAGCGGCTGGCGACTCCACATGTATCGGAGGAGGCATGTGGCAGTCTACACCCTCCCCAGACCGACAGAGGATAGCACATCGACTAGGACTGTGGCTGGTCCACACGGGGAATTGGTATCATGACTAAATTGGGGAGAAATTGGGAGAAAGATGGCAAAAAAAAAAAAAGCTTAGTTTTCAGCCTCCCCCTTGTCAACCACACAGGCATCCTCAGTAAATGTTTTTAAAACACTAAACAATATCAGTTTCAATCGGAAAAAGGCATCTGCCAGAGGCACAGGCTGGACCCTAAAGTCTCGATGTAGCAGGTTTCATTCTGGGCTATGTGTTCAGCAGGATACCCCCAATGAGACCGCAGCAGTGGGATTGCATTAGTCCACTGCTGGGTGCATTTAACCCAGCCGGTGTTCCTTAAGTTAGCCCCGCATCAGTCACTCCCGATGATGTGACAGTCAGTCGCTATCAGTGAGGAATGTGGCTCGCTCGGTTTTATGCTAGCGGTTCTGTGGCACTGTCTGTACTGTGTGTACTATTAGAAACTGTGTCCTTGACTTGTGCTTGAGAGCATTAGAGGAGCACACATTTCAGTTGCATAGCACAATTCCCAATTGGGGAGTTAAAAAAAAATAGGAACCGAAGAAAACATCTAAATATAAAGCATAGCATGAGTAGCCAGAAGGCAATATCATCCTGTTCAGGGCAGAAAATGAAAGGGGCATCATCCATACATCCATCCATTATCTAACCTGCTTATTCCTGGTCAGGGCTGCAGGGGGGCTTGAGCCTATCCCAGCATGCATTGGAGAGAGGCAGGAATACACCCTGAACTGGCTGCCAATCCATCGCAGGGCACACACACACCATTCACCCAACGGCTCATACCTACAGCCAAGTCTCTGCATGTCTTTGAACCGTGGGAGGAAACCCACATGGACACAGGGAGAACATGCAAACTCCACACAGAAAGACCCTGGCTGGGATTCGAACCAGAGGCCTTCTGGCTGGCTGTGAGGCGGCAATGCTAAAGGGACATCATAAAATGCACAAAATGAACATAAAGACGAACAGAAAAGGCTTTTTGAATGCCAGACATATTCAAAAGCCTCATTATCCTGTCCTCCTCCCACGCATTACCCAACACCTTCTCGTTGTAGTCATTATATTGGGTTGTAAATCAGCTTTTAAAATGACAGGAGTAGTTAGATTGCAATAAAGATTTGCACTTTCTGCAAATTAAATTTTTTTTTTTTCATTTTAGTGCATTTCTTCGATTGGCCAAGACAATCTTTTGGCCCAATGAAGGATACTTTAGACACAGAAATGTCTGACAACCTGCTGGCATCTCTGTGGGATCCGGGTTAATCAGTATTTAATGTGTGGTCTAAAGTGAAACTATACACTTCCAGTAACTATAGAGCGGTTTGTACATGTACAGGTATCAATTGAACAAACAATAAACCTGAAACAATATTTTTTTACTCCAGAAAATAAAGTATACCTTTAAGGATAAGCTGAATCTACAGTACCTTTATGTGCACTATATGCCCATGATTTGCAGCTCTGTATATATCTGCACCTCAGGGCATTTCCCATAGGTACACAGAGGAAATGCGGAATTTGAAAATAGCACCAATCTTTTTCAGAAAAGTTAAAACTCCAGAAAATTGATTTCTCTGCGTTAGATGAGAGAGAAGTTGTGTACACAATAAATCATTTACAACCCCGGCTGGGAACAGATTGAGATATTAGATCACTCATTTTTTTTAAAGTACAGAACATTTCCCTTAAAATATTGATTGAGTGCTTTCTTACTGCCCAAACATTCCAGGGAGAGGATCAAGATGTTGAGAACATCATTGACAGGGCTGAATTATTTAAGTAAACCATCAGTTAATCTGACATTTCCTATCCGGTGTGTGTTACAATAAATGACTTGCCACCCACGGCTTCAAACAGCAGAATCTCTCTGTCACAGCTTTGAACTGGGCACACAGACAGTTGACACATCAGGGGTGCACAGGTTCAAGCCCCGTCTTTCATGGCTGTTTGTCAAAAAGCATTATCATGCAGAAAACTGTCGTCTAAAAATGTACCTTCTTTGAAGAAGAAGAGCTACACAAAATGATTTTCCCTATTTGAAAAATAACATCACAGGTGCTTCAAAAACATATTTTGAGCTGCTTATTCACACATTTCATTGGTGGTTAATCACCACAAGGTCACAAGTAATTTACATAAATCAAATTACAGTGCTTGCTATATTCGGTGCACACTTATTGAGAAAATACTATATCGTTCTGATTCAGGATGAAACAGGGGCCATTGCCTTCAATGTTACTGCTGTCATGCATGTTGGCAATGGGCAAAAATAAATCCTTAATAAAAATTATAAGCTAAGTTTAAAAATGTTTTTGGGGCACAGAGCAAGGTACTGGTTAATCAAAAACTCCAAATTAACCCCTTTGGAGTAACCCATTGGTATTTTCAATATTGTGATTAGGAGAGTGTTAAGAGCATGTTGTTTCCATAAAGTTATAAATACTGTATTTTAATATAACTGTGCACAGCCAGAAGCAAATTTTAGGCACACGCTATGGACACAAGATTTCCATAGGCTGATGTCGAAAATCAATCGGCATCTAGGATGCTTGTGTCTGACCAGAAAAATTAGTATCGTGTGAGCATGTGAGTTAAGCGGTTCACCAAAGGTTGGCCACTATCCAAAACATTACGGATGGCCAAATTAGCCATGGATGATTTCATGTTGCATTGAGCTTGGAAATGGAGTGTTACAGGAGAATGTGGTCACACGGAACATGGTTTGAAATCCAAAAGCTATTCCAAAAATTGTAGCACACCGCTTTTGTAACACACCAATTCACTCCACTATTGGACACTTATTTCACACAAACCTGACTCTGCAGCCACAGGAACTCCCTCCTGAGTGCCCCAGTAATGTCCCTTACACTTGTGCCTGAGTCTGAGCCAGGTCATTCTGTGCCCTCTACGAGCGCGAGGACTGCCAGAGCGTTTCATGGCCGTCCCCGCCTTTACGCGGCGAGTGGGTTTTACGAGCGCGCTCAGGGCTGCGCTCAGGGCAGCGCTGTCCAGGCGCAGACGCGCGCGCTGGCACGTTTACGAGGGTTCCAGGGCCACGCCACATTAGCTTCGGCGCTTCCCTGAACCGCCCGGCATTAAGGCAGACGAGCGCCGCCGCCGACTCTCTGCGCCGGGGTTGCGAAATTAAATGCAGAAGCGCTTAACAGATCCCCCCCATCGCTCACGGCTGAGCGGCTTGGGCTCCGGGACGGGGGGTTGGGAGGCGGTGTGAACCGAGGTAAGCGGCTGACCCGTTAGGTCAGGGCACCGCGACCGCATTTAGGGAGGCGTTTTCACTGGGTCGCAAAATACCTACGGGACACAGAGCTGTAAATTCCAAACACCGCATGCGCGGACGGCGTATTTGACTATCTATTGATAATAGAAGAAAAATAAAACCAGAAATGAACAGCAAAGTATGGTGTGCAGCAAGAATTTTCAGAGTTTGAATGGCTGTTAGCAAATGCCATATGCAGTGGGTGAGTTTATGAAAATGGCTGTTGCGTAAAGGAACATGTTTCTTCATAGACGCACCAGGGATGGCTGGACATTAAAGTCTGGGCTGAGCAAGAGTCCTGTGGTTGTTAAGTAAGGATAGCACTTAGCGCTTCTATGCAGAAAATACATTATTATAACTACATATGTCCACAATTATTCATTCCCACTCCAAAGTCTCTATTACCTTCATCACACAATTGCAAAGGATGAATTTTATTTCATTATATGTGCCAAATTAGTTTCCATAGTGCTTGATTGACCAATTTGTTTCAAAGTGTCGGTCATTCAATTGTTGACTAGTATGCCAGAGGACAGAAAGGCAGATTCAAACCTTGGGTACCAGCACCTGCTGCGTATTGTCTGGGGGCTTTGTGATGAAAATGTCACAAACTGCCTGTATTAGATTCTATTTTTTTTTAAATTCAGAAACGCAGTAATTTCAAGGCCTAATATTTAGGAGAAGCCATGGGAAGGAGAAGGGTACTGCATTGTAATAAAGTGTCAGAGTAATTATAATTTTAAAGTCTAAACGCCTGATGGCATTGCCTCCAGCATTAATAATATTCATTTGGATATTCTTGTTAGATTTTATAATTGACTCTGACATTGCTTATATGGCCTTGTGGATAGTGTGACTGCCAATAAGCGTTGGGATTTCAAGGCCAACCACATGAGGTCAAAAATCTGGAAAACAGCACTTGTGCATTTCTGTCTGTCATTCAGGAGGGCTGGGCCAGGGACTAGGATAATAGCTCTGGGACACACTGCTGCCCAGTCTCGGGCATGTACATTTGTAACAGCCTGAACCCTGGCCCTGACATTTCCATAGGCAATGCATGGCTTTAATCTCCTTCCCCTACCGAGAGAAGATTAAGGCCAAGATTAAGGCACTAGTCAGACCCCGAATGGCTCCCCAGCACAGCTTCGTCGTACCATTTCACTTCGATAACATGGAAAACCAGTACCTGCAGACTGTAACTGCTGTAGAGCATGGACATATGGATGCTGTACCAATGTCCAGAAAAGCTGCCTTTTTGAAGCTCACTTCTTTGTCGTGTTGAGAGATGTCGCTCAATGGCACCACTGCGGTTGGCTCCAGTATAAGTGTTTCAGCCACCCGTTTTTCAATGGCAATAATACGGTCAAAATACGAAGTCAATAACTTCTTTCCACAAGAAAAAGTAGCTGCAATAGGTGTTTTTTTCTTTGTCTAATGTCTCCCCATATGCAGATTTGTTAAGTTATTGTGTTATTTGGACAAGCCGGTAATATTTTGTGGACGAATTGGGGACAGTTTGCATCACTACCAAGTCACTGTATCCCGCACACCTAGTGGATGACTGGAGTTCAAGTCCCTACTGTGCAATCTCTGGCTCCAATTTGTACAACATGGCGGCACCCACGAACTACACTTCCTGGACTTTTTTTTTTTTGCGTGAGCCAAAAATGAAGCTGGTATACTGTCGACCTCACTCTACACATACAAATTACAGCTCTGTTTACGTTAGAATCCATTTACATATGAAACACACGCACACTCTGGAAATGATCAATTTCCTTTTGAAACGAGATTCAGCCTTCCATCGTGAAACATCGCTGTACCAGCCTGAGCCTCCAAGGTGAACCAAATAACCGCGTGTGGAAAGAGACCAGTGTGTTGACTAGCATTTATATGTGGCTTAAACATGTCAGCTGTTGACACACACGCGTAATTACAGTCCAGCGGACAGTGGAACTAACGGCGACTGTTAAACCGGCACATCTTGAATCCTGCCTCATCACCAGAGAATATATCCGGCCCGTTTTTAAAGATCCCCTGTGTATAAAACTAATCATGGTTCTACAGAAATTCCCCTGATTCTCCTGAGCAAATGATGTTATTATGGAACTGCACTCCACTAAATACCTCTATTCTTCTCATGTTAGACTGCCACAAATGTGCCAGATTGAATTTCTCAGACATCCAACCAAGCATAGGATTATTTTGCACAGGGGTACACTAAAAACAAGATTATAAATTGGCAAAGGACTCAATGTCCATAAATGTTCACTCATGATTAAATGCAAGTTCAGCTTTTTTATGCATAAACCTCAGTACATGCTGTACAAGTGCTACTTTATCTACATAACCATAGGCTCACTGAAATTAAAGAAATTGTTTTTATTTAAAACGGTTACACTTGTATCTCTAGGAGAGTTTCAGGGGTTGCTCTGGAATAAATTTTCATAGCAAAGTTATTTTTTGCCAACAATCCAAGAGGCTTTTTCAAAAGAAATACTGACATCCAGGCACACTAATTGATCACCATGTTGCAGCTGAAGTTAGTCACAGAGCTTTTGCTATCAAGAGGAAATTTAAGTCAAGATTGTCAAACGGCCACTACATTACCGAAATTAACAATGCATATGAAAGTCGAACTGTCCTTTTTTGAGAAAAAGGCATCCTCAATTATGCTGTTCCGCAACATCCCTGTTACTCACCTTTCAAAACCGCCCATAAACCCTACATGCATGTCTGTGGTCGTCCGTGCATACACCTGCGAATGCAAGCATGTGCTCATGGCTGCAGTACTGCATACAGTTCTAATCAGGCTCTCCTGCAGTGTTTCTATTGAGACCATGAGGTTGCCCTTCCACTGTCACAGAAAAAAAGACACAATTGTCTGAGCTGCTAGACCTCTCGCCTACAGACTGCTCAGAACCAGCTGTGACCCAGACAGCCCTGTCACCGCCATCTCCCTTGGAGCCCCCCCCAACTCCCCCTTTCAGCTGCACAGCTTCTCTTCTGTCCAGGAAGCCAATTTGATTCGACTTAATTAGTGGACCGAGGAGGGCGGGCGGACAGCACATTAGCGCGTGGTCGCTAGGTGGTACAGACGAGCGCGAGGAGGATGTTGCACGCCTCGTACATTTGGGCACGCTGCCGAGTGGACCTCTGCAGCCGCAGCGGGAAGGCCGCTGGTCAGTGCTGCAGGTGTCAGATAAGCGATGGGCAGTGCAGCCCGTCCCCGGTGGGGTAAGGGAGCCCGTCTGAGTCACGCCACGTCAACACGGCTTCCACGGGACGGCTCACGAGACGCTCTTTTCTGCCTGTCCTTCGGCTGGCGGAAACTACTAGATAAATAGGAAGCGCGGTCAGCTGCCGCTCTGACGAGAGGCCGACAGGGGGGAGGGTAGCGTTAAAAAACTAGATGGCTGAACGGGGAGACCAGGCATGGCCGTTCAGGGCTGTCACCCTCCGGTTTATTTACATCAGGGTTATCCGTAGCTTGAGCCAAATATACAAGTGGGTGGTGTCACGTGTGGATGTGCGTGCATGTGTGTGCATGTGTGTGCGTGTGTGTGTGTGTGCATGTGTGCATGCGTGTTGAATAACCATTTGTCAAAAACTTGTCACTGCTATTTCAGAATGTCTACAAGCAACACCCTATTAATATATAATTCCTGCTGCTGAAAATATTGCACTTCACAGATATATAGGGATATGCAGTACTAAGTTTCTCAGTTCTTAAAATTCAATATTTCTGTATTTTATGTCTCATTTTCAGAATGGATTGTCGAGAGCCAATGTACAACTGAGGTAATGCTTATGCTAGCTGGATTCGAAATGAAATTCGTTCCTCTCATTTACAGGAACTGGATGAAAGATGCAACCGAAGGCCTGTAAAGTCAGACAGAATCTAGTCCCATAGTTCAAATGCAACTACACATTTTATTTCATTTATAACGGTTTCCTAACTTTTTTTTTTAACTTCTCCAACTATAAAGCTTACTGAAACATTATACCATAAAACATGAACTCCATTACACAGCTTAGAATGGCTGTTGCGGTGGAAGGAACCCATGGTTATAGCATCACTGTTATTATAATGCTCCACTCCATTTAGAAGCAGGCACAGCTGCAAAGACAGTCGTCAAAGTCTAGCTCACTGCTCCGGGCGCTTGCAAGCATCTCACAACCAGAACGCAACACACATTTGCTTGTCAAAGCAACTTATTATCATTATTTTAACTGCAGGCGACACATACTCTCTCTCGCTCAGCAGCTGTTAAGCCTGTGTCAAAATAAACAATGCATGTGCTATAGTTGGTCACTGTGCAATATCACATTACTGTAACTTTACTGTGTTACTGTAACTTTCCCTGGGACGGCAGAAGAAGCTATTAAATGTCTGACACAATTTAGAAAATGGCGCCATTTATGTGAAATAGATATGAAAAATATTAACTAGTAAACAAATAATTTATTACATATATACACAACGAAGATGGCTTGATTGCATTAAAGAATTAAAACCCTTTCCTGTGGCAAACCAAATATGCCAAATTCTCATATATTATCAATGTAATGCCTCCACCAAAGGACTGTTGTGGACCTGTGCTCTGTTGGAAACTATGGCCTGCACATGACACAGTCTTTAAATATCAGACTAACTGGCTGCTGCATCCAGTCACCTGATATTTCATGGATGGCAAAAGAAGCAATGCAAATAAAAGAGAGGATTGAGAGACTAGCTGTGGTCAAAGTACGCATCATGAAAACATGTTTGCATTTCATTTGATATTGGTGGAACATACAGGGCACGAAGGAGAGCTCTCGGGCTCATCTTGGACACGGCAAATGACATCACCACTGTAGACTTAATAAATAAGCCAAGAAACAAAAATGGAACCTATATCTGCATAAGCCCAAGCTATAATACATAACACATGTTTTCATTGTGACATTCATTTCTCCAAAACTCGGCATAAAATGAGTATTACAAACAAAGCTGTTTTCTTAAAAAATTAAAACAACTCAGATAACAGAACATCCGAATAGGTAGGCATTAAAATCTGTTTTGTTTCTCCTGTCCTTTGAGTTCAAAATGAGAGTAATGTCTCCTCTTTCTTCTGTCTCTCTCTTTTTTTATTTTATTTTGCTATTGATAAACCCTTTTGTAAAATCGTTTTGGAAACTGAAAATAGTGCACCATGTCAAATCAAGAAATAGAATGCGGGTGTTTCTGACATTTTATCTGAATTCAAATTTAAACATATAAAACTTTTTTGTGATTTCTGGATCCAAATCTGTAGTTTTTATTTCCAAATAAATAACAATAGTTTTGGGTGTATTGCCATGATCACATTGACACAGCATGACTATGATATTATTACCATGTAATATTTTGCCACAGAATCTGATGTCATGCGTGGGGGCAGTGATGGCAAGTTACAACTAAACATCCACCAATATGTTTCTGAAACAAAAACTGAAACTACACAAGCCATATCCCAAAGCAATACTGCCCATATTTCCCATACAATTTGTTCAACTAACTTGGCCCTGCAAGTAATTCAGACTACAGAATATAATATTATAATTTAGCCTACTTCCTATTTAAAATTAAAATTATGTTAAATTCAGCACCTGAGAACAGAGATGTAGCCTGTGGGAAAGGGGGGAGGTTGCCTTCATTAAAATGTGTCTGTACAGTACAAGCAGTATTAATCTTTTGGTTATTAGTTGGCGAGGAAGAGAAGGAAATAGCTGAAGAAGAGGAAAAGAAAAAATGTAAAATAAGTTTGGAACTTCATGTGGTTGTGTGAACTAGTATCTGAATTCTGTGTCTTCATAGTCTTTATATGAGGCTAGATAGTATAGTTAATGTTTGTTAGGAGTGAGAGTCTGTGTTCATTACAGTTGTTTCTGTGTGAAACTATGAAGAGTGCCAAATTGTGAGTGCCAAACTCTGGCTTCTGTACAATGTTCTTCACAATTTCTGTTCATATTTTTCCCCAGATTGCCATTTCAGATTATGCACTTCTCTTCTCTTATTGTTGAATGGCACTTCTCATATGCTACCAATTTTCTCAAACAAATCAGATAGTATTTCCTAAGTTAATGTTCCTAGTTCTGTTGTATAATGTTCCAGTAACTGTTCTGCTCCAGATTGAATGACTGAGACAATATGAGCTTTGAATGGGACTTCACGCGGTATTCGAGAGAAACAAGACATTTCACTCGGTGGTGAATTCTTCCTTTGGGTTCTGAAATTGTCTCTCAGTTGTATCTAGACATATCTTGGCACCATTGTCACTTCGGTAGGTCCTTCCACTACACAATAGGATCTTCTGCATTCCCTCTCAAGTGCGCCACCATCCATGATGAGGCAACACACACCACTTTTACTCAGGCATATGCCTGGGCAGCTCATTGGTAATGCAGTTGGGAAAGCACTGCTGGTCCAGTTGAGTAAGTGCTCTCTGCTCAAAGCACTAATGAAGAGCACTGTGTCTGGTGCAGTGAGTGGAAGAACAGGAAACAGTCTGAGGTCTCTTCTTTGAAGGAAAAAACAGACACGCCTTAAAAAAATGTAAAAAAAATCACCGCAAGCTTGAGTTTGCATCAATAGCTGGTGCATTCTTCCTATAGCAATCCATTCTGAAATCCTGTATAGCAGGCTCAACATTCGAGATTTTGCTACTTTTTACTAGCAATAGCCGACTGCGTTGTCCATTTTCCCCCGTTATTTTGCCCACCCGATTCAGATATCTCTGAGAAATTGTTTTCAACGTGGATGCACAAAAACGTTCACAGCAATATAAATTTCAGATGTGGCTAACCTATCGCCCATAAATCAACCAACAGGCCCTCTTTGTACCAAAAAAAGAAACCTTTAATTAATGGACTGAAGAATAGACACTCTTATAATTGCTTAACAGCTCTGGCCCTTTGCTTTTAACTGTACCAGAAGAGATACCACCAAAAAAGCCCCCCTGTGAAATAGCAGCATCATACATTAGTACATTAGGTCACATCCTTGAGGCATGAGGGCAAACGTAAGTATCAGTGTTTGTGTTCCCTGCTTCAGGCAATTGGTATGATACAGTAAAAGGTCACCAATTACCGTTCCACTTCTGTATAAACTTACAAACATTTATATAGCCTTTGGGAAACTAACAGGGATATTTAAGAAAATTGGGACAAAGAGTAAATATTACATATATGAAACCTAATTAGCCAAAGCATGTTCATGCTCACACACATCAGCACACTCAGGCTCTCTCACACACACATTCAAACACACACACTCACTCACACACACACACACACACAGTCCCGTATTGCTATCCTTGTGGGGACTTCCCATTGACTACATTCATTCCCTAACCCTAACCTCAACTACTACATACCTAACCTTAACCCTAACCTTAACCTAATTGTAACCCCAACCCTAATCCTAAGTCCTAAGTCTAAAACAACCTCTTGACCTTGTGGGGACCAGCAAAAGGTCCCCACAACGCATAATGTTCCTCAACTTTTTTATCCAATGTTTTGCACATTTGTATGATGTACATAATACAGTCAGTAAGTTAAGTACTTATTAGTTGTGATAAACTACAGTTAAAGAGTTGAAGCCAAAATGGCTTGATCTGCGGTTCCAGTTTTTCCAGCTGCATACAAAAGATGATTGTCTTTTGTTTTCATTAGCAATCATAAGCCATGGAGCACAAAACTGTTCAGCACACTTTAGATGGTATGTAGTTTCTTAATTAACTTATCTGCACACCTACAACTTAATCACTGGCGTAGCACAGTTGGAATGGGACCCCCTACAGGTTTGGGCAAGGGAGTCCTACCTACAAGTTGGGGCTTTGTTCATGATTTGGGCCACCCTACAAGTCTGAGCAAGGGAGGCCCTCTTACAAGTTCAGGCATGGCTTATGATTCAGAAAACATAAATTGTGGAACACAAAAGTGTTCAGCACACTTTATTGGTAGAGGGCATGTAGTTTGTCAGTTAGCTTATCTACTAACTTACCACTTGAAGCACTGGCGTAGCTCAGTTAGAATGGTCCCCTCTACAAGGGTCAAGGGAGGTCGTATACACGTTCAGACAAGGGATGCTTTTTAAAAAGGTTGGATGTAATGGTATGATTATTTTTAGCAGGAAATAGCAAGGTGGATTTCCTGAGATGCTAGATGGCGTCCGAGGACAGGTCGAAGCAGGATGAGTGAATTTTGCTCCAAGTAGCTTAAGTAGCTTACTCTCTGAAAGAGGAAAGTCGTAAAAAGATGACCCCTCCATACCATGCAACAGCACATAGCACCAACTGACAGCAGCGCAGGTTAATGATAGCCTTATCAAAGTGGAGACTGTCCACCTCAGTAACCGCCCGCTAGCTAGCTAATGTCACAATGACTGTTGAGTGTCTCATTGTTTCGAGCCCATCTGTTTTTAACCAGATAGGCTCGGAAAAATGAGACACTAATCAGTTAAACGTAAATGTAAACACAGCATAGCTTGCATCTAGAAATTTTACGGGTTCACCGAGGTAGGTCACTTGCCCAGTCTAGACACTCAAATACATAAGAGCAAATCTATTGTTTCGTGTGGTTGACTTATTAAAACAATGTTCAGGGAATGTTTAGCCTTAATCTTTAATCCAGGCATGTATGGCATGTATAACATAAAATATTAAAATAAACTGAAGTGTACTTTAATTTTAAAAAATTGAAAAATGAATAGGGTAAATGTGTATTGTAATTGTTTCATATTATTCAGGAAAAAGCCATATTAGAGTCAACTGCAGTATGGTCATCAGATCCAGATTTTTTGGTTATTAGTTTTTAATTTTATATAAAAAGATATTTATAGCAAAGGATGACAGCCAGATGATTCAAATGAAAATTATATTTTGTGTAAGTCAACTTTACAAAGCTTTTTGAAGATTAGAAATACTTTTCGTAATTTTGTATCATTCGACTTGAACACAACAGTCAACCTGCACAAATTCTGCCGGTTTAGTTACACAGACATGTTTTTGACCAATTTCAGTCAATGAATGCAACCAAAAACACAGGAGGCAGAGGATAGCTACTCTAAGGTTAATAGAGTTTTGCTGTTCACTTTCAGTTATCTACACTCCTGTCTTGAACCATCCACATGCATCAAGAATATCGCTTGACAAACTAGCCAGCCAGCTAGCAACAGTACGATATATTTTATTCTGACTGTTAACAAAAAAAGAGGACATAGTTGAAGATGGGGGAGATTCAGCAGAGCTACCTACACCTACAGTACCTGTAGTGTTTGGTGTGGGTAGAACAAGCACTAGAGTAGCTCACTCAGACTATTATAATGTGACGGCATTTCATCGGCCTGGAAATTCATTTAGAACATCTAGTTTGGTGTAGTTTTAAAAATACAACTTAAAAAGAAATGGTGTTTTATTATACTTCATGATTAATGATATGTCAGTGATCGGTGCTTTGAAAGGGCGACAACTGCAAAGCTGTAGAACTGCAATTTCGCTGGTGAATGTAGCTTCCTGTTTAAGACGCACCCGTTTGCAGCTTTCTGTCCAAATACAGATACATATAATTTTGTTGGTTGAGCAAATACAGATGTCATCTCTGCGCACTCCAAATTGAGCGTGAGAGAGGAACACAATTTGAATGCGCTTGGTTCCTTTTTTTGCACATGGTTCCAATAATATGTAGTGATCATGAGCCAGAAATTGAACTTGAGCAGAAGACTAAGACGATCTGAAAGTGAACACAAAAAATATTGGAGGGGGGAAAAATGCGAAGAACTATCATATACTCAGGAGAAGAACCATTAATCTTTCTTTTTTTTAACACTGTTTCAAGGGCTTCCCGTTTCCGGAAGGGTGGAAAATGTTGTAGCAGATCATTACGTGTGATGTGTATTTTTCCTTGTATATTTAATTGTGTGGCCTAACACAGCCTGAGGGAATTACCTTCTCAATATTGCCTTAAAATGATTCAAAATGCACGCCTGCGTGTGGCTTCAGCGTCAAACATCCATCTTCAGATTTCATCTTTCCACGAGAGCACATACGTGCCGCTGAATTATGGCAGCGGACATGAGAAATAAATCACGTCCTATCATTTTTCTGGGCTAATAAAGGGGTGGAAATCCCCCCTCTCCTCTATCAGCGACATCTCACTCTTGTCTTATTTCATAATTCCCTCAGAGCAGCACTACAGAAAAATAGGGCGCCGAGGCGAGTCATGAGTTTATGGTATGGATTTCACATCAATGACTATTATTTATGCTGTGGGTAGAAACCAGCCCAGAATTTCACAGAGAATGAGCCACACATAAATCCAGCGCTAACAAGTGTCCTCCTTAACACATATTTACAATGCCCTGAATGGCATCTTAGAAAGAGATGCTATTGGGCTATAGCCATTGTATTTCAGTGCACGACGCTAACTGCACGTGGGAGGCCGCGCATTACAAGCTGCATGACTCAATCTCGTTATTTCTAGTTTGACATACGGGGATTGCGCATATGCACGTCACCTATCAGAATGAAAATGCTGTACCATACATGTATGTCAGAATTCAGGGAAATGCAATCTCTTAGCTACTTCCAGTAAGGTCCAATTCAGGTTTGGGGCAGCCAATTAATTTATTAATTAATTATATGAAATGTCATACCTTTTGTTTTTCAGACCAAAAAACTATTTTTGCTTCTGCTTTGCGGCTATGCTTCTGTACTTTTACAAAAGCCTGTATATAGTGCGGTTCCCCAACCTGCACAAAATACTCTGTGGTCTGACAAAGACATTGTACATCATGTAACATCAACATAACCTCCTTTGATTTGTCCTCAGAACTTTTTGCCCCATATCACATGCATCTTTTCGGATTTTTTGCACTGAAAAATAGTTCAATTTTTAGCATCAAATTCATTTGTGCGAATAAGAAAAAGCAGATACTTTAGTGACCCGTCTTCCCATGAGACCTTGCCTGAACAAAAGTGTCCTGCGCTTACCCCCTGTGCTTTATTTCGCACCAATTTCAAACCCACTTTGAATGAACTCCTCCAATTCCTACTGATTCAGTTTTTACAATGAGGCTCATGTGGTAGTTATCCAATGTCTTTGGGAAGTCTAAATAGGCCTATATGATATCATAGGCCTGGTTCACACCAAACCAAAGACGTCCAGGAGGCATGTGTCCTCTCACATCAAAAGCATGTTAGCTATCTTATCTTATCTTGCATTATGTTATCTCATCATTTGTAGTTCCATGAATCAGCATTGTCCAGTTTAAGATATTGCATGAAAATACCTGTCAGTTTATTAATTATCTATTATTTTGGTACAAATGTATGCTGGTGGTACCTAATGCTAAGGTTTTTTTAATACACATTTTTGTACTTCTTCATCCCTTATCTCAATATACTGCAAGATGTGCAGTGAGAAATCAATACTGTTAGAATAATTTAAACTCCTGAGTAGAGTACATAGAATAGAGTAAGGATAATCTCCCTGGTAAATCTTGCAACAAAGTGGTTATTTAGGGCTGTGCAATAAACCCATTATCATATGCTTCTTTATTTTTATTATTTTTATTATCTATTCAATTTATTATCTTGAATTTTTTCCATTTCAACTTTTTTCTAATTGACTTTTTGCATCCTTGGCAAGAGCATTTTGGCTGTCCTTCTTTCTTTTTTAACCTTTATGTACTTCATATGTACTGTGGACATGGACCTCCACATGTGTTTTTTCAGACCCTAGAGGACTGCAGTGTATGCTGGTCTGTGTTTCATCTCCGCATGTAAAAGCCTCAGATGAAAGGTCTTCCTCTGACGCCACTCTGTGCTAGCTTAGCTAAGGTCTGCGTTGGAAAACGTAGCAGCTGTTGGGCAGCATATGTTTCAGAAGATGCCCCAGTTCTTCTGAATTGGCAGGGTGGACAATTCAGACTGTTCAAACTGCCCCCAGTTGGGCAGCAAATAAAAAACTACTTCAGAGCAGCAATTCCCAGAGGTTTGTTTCTGTCAGAGCACAAATTACTGAGATGTGCTACTTTCATCTAACAGAGGTACTAGACATGTTCCTGTTGTTCATCAACCCAGTGTCCAAATATATCACCATATATATTAGGCCCTCTCCTTTGTGTAGAAGCGCATTTATTAGCTTTACAAGATGATGCCTCTCATTCAACATGTAGGGTACTGAGGACATGACACCCAGTGTTAAGCAACCCTCACAACAATCGTCACCTCTGACTATGTGCCCCTCACTTTGTCAAGTGATACACAACATGTAGGCTGACATGATAATGCCCACAACTTGACTTCCAGTAGTGTACTCGCTACAATATTTCAGTATTTTCTTTTTTATAAATACATAATCATGGAACAGACACACATTTTGGCAGCCGCCCTCAGCATTTTATTGACCATGTCAAAACATGTGGCATATCTATTTATAATGAAAGGAACAGGACTGTGCGTTTTCTGTCCCCCAACCTGAAAATGGAAGCCATCCATACTGAGCCCTGTATGTGTGGATCATTACAATATCAATGAGGAGCCCAGTGAAGCTTGGTTCTCAATTTCAGGACAGTTTGAATCAAATCACATGGACACTCTAGACATGCCCCAATGCTTAATCTCTGGTCTTTCCATTGAGCAAACTGAAAAACAGCCTTTCACAACACACGGAAGTCAAAGAAACAGGAAATGGGAAACCTGAATGCCTTCCAGGTAAAATTTGGTCTCAGAGACCTCAAAGTTGCTCAGTCAGGGGGCGCAGATTTAACTGGACAACAAGCAGGACATCAGCGGTGAGGTTTCTGCAGCCAGAACTGCCACCAAGGGAGTACCCGAAGGGAACCCAGCGGACGTGGCACAAACAGACGGCCTCCAGCATCACCTTCACGGGCCAGCATCCTGCCCTCCATCGCTCCAGTAACCCGCCCGACTCGAGAGAGAGAGAGAGAGAGAGAGAGAGAGACAGAGAGACCCCCCACATCTCTCAACCACACAGGCACGCTCTCTTCTGGACCACGCTGCCCCCTCCAGGCATCTTCCCACGCCTGATCTGGTCACACCCAGCCCATCTCACGAAGGGGGGAGGGGGGGGGGGGTGCAGGGGGTTGGGGGGAGGCCTTTCCCTCCGGGGGAATCCACTGAGAGGGATAAAGGGATAAAGAGCCGCTTCGGGCTGATTACTTACATCTGCCGCGGTAAATCCCGGCACGCACGTCCCCACCGCCGCGCATTGTTTACCGTGTGTGAGGCGGAGGTAACTTTTTAAGTAACCCAGCAGGTTCGCACCCGTGCCTGCTCAGCTACCGTGCGCTCGGACACGGATGCACGCTGGGGCTCCCGTCAGTCCCAACAGCGCTAATTGACTAAATGACAGGGAGAGTAGCTCGGGGGAAGGCCCGGAACTGAGGAGAGGCATGTATCTCGTATGTGAATTGATTTTGGGAGAGGTCATCCCTGACCAGAGGACTCATCGTTTTTGTTATAAGACCAAGGAAGCTAATTGGAATAATCCTTTAATGTCACATTGATCCATTTCATCCGTGAGAAACTGCTTGCAAGTACTGAATGTTTACACTTAACAAAATGTAAATTCTGTATAAATTATTTATCATCATCAAAATTAATCTGTCATCATCATAATGTTCATTTACATTGTGCATCTACTGCTGTCTACGTTTTAGTATTAGGGACCCAATATGTTTAAGTAACATTACAAACAAATATTTTCCATTCGTTCAACAATTCATTTGTTTGTATTTAAAATTTTCCTCATGATTCAAATGCAATCCCGTTAAAATTGTTAAATCGTATTGTATCCATATGTCCTTTAATGATCATGCTATTCATTTAGGGGCAAAAAAAAAAATAGAAATATGTTTATCTATGTGATACGTTAAACATTGAATCCGCTATCAGTTACATTGATAATCTTCAATATACTAAAACAATTAGTGTGGTCGTTTTAGAAGAGGAGTACTTAAAAATAAACCCCAAACAGAGAAACCCGTTAGCATTTCATCTGCTTTTATGACAGGACAGGAGTACCCCCTGTCAACATTTTAGAGTTAGTTAGAAAAACAAGTGAATATATATAAGTGTGGGGAAGTGTATTTAGTCAAAACTGTCTTAATGTCTCAAAAATGTTACTTCGTGTAGCCAATGGGAATATTAATGCATGTTCTGCCACAAAATAAATGCTATATTTGAGAAGCAATGTGTTGTACAGACAATTTCAGTACTGTAGTCTTGTTTGATTATGGTACATGATTCATTTTATCTCTTAATTAACATTTATTTCTCATAAAGTCTTATGCTTTTGTTCTTAGTCAAGTTCAGCTCCACTATTATTGCTATATTTGCTATAATTTGTTAACTGATGAATGTGTAGCCACCAAGAACGCACATTCATCAAGCAACAAATTAAATTACAGTTACAAAACAGTAATCCGTGGAGCGTAGCCACATATTTCACCTCAAAAATGTATTTATTGCAATTTCAGTAGACTTAGTCCTACTTTCAGAGTGAAAAAGCAGTTCAACACACAACTCTTAAAATCAATTTTTATTTTTAATTGCTTAATGTCTTTCTCGTTTAATAACTTAAACATGCTAAATTCTTGATTACAGGCCTTATATATCCTAAATAAACAGATTAAAACAACTGAATGAAGGAATGTTTTAAAAAGTCTATTAAGATGACATTTTAGCTTCTGGAGAAAGTAAAAACAACCAAGTGAACAGGTTGAGTAAATGTGCATATAATTATTTGTCAAATTAGTCCTCTGAGTTTGTGTAAAGATGGTAGCTGTAGCCTATTTAAGTTATTAAATTACAAATAATTTAGCCACAGAAAGTTGACATTTAACCCGTTGGCAATGTTCAGTTTATTTGCCCACTGCTATCAGGAAAGTTACCAGGGCACCAAAGACGTTTATTTTTTCAAATGAGCTATGGAGCTCCCATTCTGATATTGGTGAAGCGTGTGTGATTTCAATTTTGCCACATTAAAGTTTGTATTGCAAATACTGACATAACATTATCGCTTAACTGCAATATCATGTACACTGTGGGGTAGGCCTAATTCATTCAGTGCCAAATATTCAGTTCATGTGTGAATGCCACATAGCGATGCTGCAGCACGATAACTAGTTGATATCGTATCAAGGCCGCTACAGCAAAGGATATTTGTTAACGCGCGTATTATATATCATTTGTGTATCAGTTGGTCAAGACTTGGACGAATATAGTGGTGATATGGTGACCTGAATGTAACATTTTGACTCCAAATCAATTATCTCGTCCCTCACGTTTTTAGACGTTTTAAACTGTATACGACTTAATCCCCAGATATTAACGTGCACGAGGATTGCGTTTGTGTTACCAAGTAACGCCTGGGATAAACGTCTATATAGTAACGGAAACCAGAACACGATGTAGAAATGCTAGCATAAATTCGAATAGACCGACGTGCATCACATGTAGGCCTACAAAATGAATGTATTACGCAACAGCGATCAGAAACTATGAAACTTAACAAACGCACATATTGTGTGATATTCAGCACCGATTGAAGTAGTGCATCTCCATATTTGCGCTCTGAACTAAAATAACCAAAATGAATGAAATTTTTCGTTTAGCTTTTTTTTTTTTTCTGCGACGAAATGTGATGTTTACGAAACAAACAGGTGACGCTGTTTTCTTTCCGCAACAGTAGCCCTATATGGTGTATCGAACCAGACCAACAAAGACAATTTAATTTTGAAGTCATTATGGCATTTACATTTAATTAAATGTAGCTACTTCACTTAGTTACACAGTTAACAGTATTAGGCTACACAGTGAAAATATGTAGCCAACAGGCAAAATAATGATGTGGGAATTATAATTCAAAATCCAAATATTGCCATTTTCTAAGAAGAAGAAAACATACAATTAGCTCACAGAAGGACGGAATTCTGTCCGTGATCATTTTGCTGTGGTGAAAAATGAATCAGGGTTCAGGAAGTTTAAAGACCCACAGCCAGTCACAGTTATCCTTACTAATGCTGAAGAATTTACAGAACGACATACACTGTCGAACCCTTATTGCGGTGCCCTTCACATCACTTGCTGGTCAGCCAAATCCTATGACAACAAATTACTGCCATCTTCAGGTATACAGAAAACCAACATCCTTCGTGTTACGAAATAGCCAAGGAGAATCGTGACTGACATATATTATTTGTCTGTTTCGAAAACAGTCTTTTTTATGTATCTCTCGAACCATGCCATTAGCAGGGCAATAATGATTAAAATTCGGTAGACCGTAAAGATCTATGAGACATGATATAGGCTGTATAATACGTTGCTGTGACACACCATCAGCATCTAATTTAAAACTTGCTTTAGAAGATTTATCCGCTTAATGGATATGGATAAATTAACCCGATAAAACTGGCTATTCGATTGCGCCCTCCTGCACCACAGGAATGTAGCTTTCAACAACAATAATGCAGGCAATATGCAACTGACATAGGCTACAGATTATAGGCTATGAAAATGACATACTATAACTCCAGATTTTTAGAAGGACCTGCATACAGTGGGTTAAATTACAAACAGTAGACAACGGCCGTAGTAGCCTACTGGCCGTGAAGTCAGCTTACAGTAACTGATAGGACACTCACTTTCTCAGCAAGTCCCTAATAATGTCATAGATTGCTACGGTGTACATTCTGCGTCGCCTAATTGAAAGCTACTCTGCGAAAACGGGGGTGTCAAGGTCCATGCAGCTGAAATAATTTCCAAAAAGATACCATTACTGGCTTTGTGTGTTATTCTTGGCCAAAGTATATAACGAAGTTAAATAACGTTGTGCTAACTACGTAAGACCGAGGTTTCCACATGAATGCCGCTGTACTTGCACCGCGGGCGATGCGCTCAAACACGCACACCATTCCTGCACTCTGTACGTCACGTTGACATGACCACAAACCATAGTGGTGGCGCGTTAATGAGCGGGGACTTAGCGAGTTACCTCAGTGTCGTAGATTTTTGGGATCAAGGAGAAGGGGTAGAGCCTGGATTCTCGTATGTGTTGAATGGCAAGGTTGACTGCGGGGTCGATCCCTTGACTGATGCTGCTCATAAGCGCTGATTCATTCATGGGCATCAGGACCATAATGGGCAAATCTTCGCCGTCTTTCGAATACCAGGCGTTGTCCAGGTTGTGCCCGGCGTTGTAATTGCATCCCCTTGACAACACAGGTTGAAATCCCCAGATAAACAAGAGCAGACATCCCGACACCACGAGCATCTCCGATCTGCATTTCCACTGAGATGGAGCCATGCTATCAGTACAGGACAAGGAAATAGATCCACCCTTTCACTGCCCTGGCATGGCAAATCGTTTGTTTCAGATGGACAGCCGGTCCAAGGAAATTGTATACAAAGTATATGAAAGATAAAGCGGCAGGTCCGCGAAAGATCAATCGCAGCGTCTTTCTATGCAGGTACCAGTGTTTTCGTTCAATGGCGCGTCCCTACGGTTTTCCACGGGCACCCTCCAGAATTAAGAAAATAACACCGATGTATTGAAGAAGGAGGTTGTGTCACAGATGTAGTTATGCGATTGAGCTGCTTTCTCCCGGTTTTTTGATCCACAGAACACTGCGTGCTAATGTCCCTCAAACTCAATCCATCGTTTCACCCCCCAGAGCGTACCAGCACAGTCACAGCAGTACATTACAATCCAAAGTCAACGAGGGATCCGCAGATAAATTTTGAAAGACTATCTCGACGATGATTTAAAAAAAGTCAGCCACTTGGGGAGGCGGTTGTTATAGGTGCAAATCCACCATCCGATTGTATTCCCATCAAACGAAAACCAGAACAAATATTGTTCATTCCTGCCAGCGCCCCGTTCTTTTTGATGTATTGGAGAAACAGAGAGCAACGAATGGCTATTATTGAACAGCGAACAAAACAGCAAAACCGCTATTTGGCAGTGAAGCTCCTTGCCGATTTTTTTTATCGAGGCCGTATCTTCCAAGAATGACGCTGATGCTGCTGTTGCTGCTGATGCGGATGCCGAAGTGCTTCAGCGCAAGGTCTCACTTTACTCAGTGCCGTTGCTGATCAGAGCGCGCGCGAGAGGGAGCTGTGCAGGGCATAAAAACTCAGGGGACTGGTGTTACCCGCTCTAGTGCAAGCGCGAGCCACCGACATGCAAAGGTTATTTTATTGTCGTCCCCTGTTTTCAGACAAGACTTTTCGTATTCGTATTCGATGGGAAACAAATCAAACAATATAAATGTAAAATTACAGCCATGATGTAACATTGCTGTTACACAGGCTCTAATTTACTAATGCGTCGTGACATCATATGATGTCTGTCGACACTGCATTCTGATCCTTTGTATCAGTTTTTTTTCACCCATACATTAAATTATTAAAACGTGTGGAAATCACGCTTGCTTTTGACTGGTTTCAGTATTTTTCATGATTAATCAAAAGAAAGGTAGCTGAATCTAGAGCACATCAGAATAGGCTATATGCTCGAACATTTTAGAAAATTCATCTGATAAAACCGAATGCATCAACAGAACATAGGCGCTTCGTTTAAAGAGTAAAAACGCTATCTAAAGGGATGTTTTATTCGACTAACAGCAATGTGGGCGTTCTTATAAAATCGCTTTTCTAATAAACAGTGCCACCTAGCAATACCATACCAACTAGATTATGAAGAGCAGTCTACCGAGGCACACACAAACCTATTTATTTGCAAGCTGTGTACTTGGCTAATATTTAAATTATCTGTAGACTATTTGGCGTTGTAACTGTTTCGTGTCCATTCATGCAATGGATCAAATTCTTTTGATTTCTATTTTATACGGATCGTTGTTGATGAAGTTCCGCAAGCGACAAAAACAGCCGTGCAAGGTTTGCGCCTCCATGCTATCCGTGGTGCTGAATTAACGTAAACAGACTTCGATCTTACTGTTAGTATTTCCGGAATTATGTAGACTCACTCAGAAGTTTCCAATTCATGGGAGTTTGACCACCATTTTAAATAACACCTATCACTGTTTTTATGGGGAACTGTAGCATCATAAACAATACAAATATATATTTTTTTCCTATCAGAAAATAAGACCTTGCGAACTGATCAGATGTGATGTTATTAGTGGATCATCGATCGTTCATTGAATTTGCAAATGCACTTGTAAGGAAATGCATAAATAAATAAAATTACATTAATCACAAAAATACTTTTTGACTGCAGTACTATAACTTACAGACCGTCTGACTACCATGCAGTAGACAGGCAGTAAACAACCGCATTTTCGGTTTTTAAAAATCGCGACTAGCCCAGTCTACATATATTTTACGGTGAGAGTTTCCTCCAGAGAGGGTAATTATGGTTATACTGGAATGTTATAATGGATGTTTTCATTAATATTCAAACATAGAATGGCGAAACATGAATTGGGTTTTTTTTTTCCTTTCTACAAATCATTAAATGTTGAAAAAGGACCATGAAGCCATTTTCCAGAGAGAACTACACTGACTACTTTTTAATATTTATTTATTTTATTTTATTTTTTTGAGGCTGTCATGAAACAATCTGCAGGTGAAGGATATCCGGGGAATGCATCAAGGTAAACACTGTGGAGGCACAGCACTCAAATGCTGTACAGCGCTGACCTTCACTAACAATAAAATGTTAAAAAAGTGTTCCTTACAGGGACAAAGGAGGTCAATATGATGAAAGAGTTCACCCAGACGTTGCTTCTGAGACGTGGACCCATTACAGTATAGTGCAGCATCTGGGGATTGAACTCAGATTTAAGAGTTGCAAGCCCTGTTATTATTTTGTACTGTAATCCCAATTTGGGAAATAGCAGTTGTTTGTTATTATATATTCATTGAACACATTGGCGGTAAGGTAGATCTATCTGCTTCACTGCTGAAGACTGTCAGTTGTTTTTTTAAACATAATGTTCAGCTTATTCACTACATTATGATGCATGTATTTGTCTAAGCGTATTTTTTGTCACTACTGTGCAGACAGGTTATCTCTTTCTCTGGATTGTCAGTACATGTGTTCCAGTTCATGATAGTATGGGGAAATATCGATTAAACAAAAAGGTTTAGTAGTCACATAAAACTGGAACTGGGGGTTAGATCTCTATTCAGATAAATATAAACTACTCACACTCAAATAGTATTATGAAGTTTTACAAATTCCTAATTAGGGAAACTGTGTATTAGATTAAACGTCTTCAATGAAAGGTTCATTCCATGTAATGAAGCAATCTTGATGAGACCCAAATCCCATAGCTAAACTCATGTATATTATCATGAGACAGTCTGAGCAGTCCACTCTTGCTTCTAGCATATTCCACAAATACTTTATTGTACATGTTTATCTGTACAACTGAATTGTTTCCCCACAAATGCAAAGCAGCCCTTAAATCTACTGAAAATGTCTAATGTATTATTAGAATACTGGCAGACCTTTGAGTCAGCTCTAAGAATGACAGATTTGAAAATAGGTCAAGCTTTCATACCATCTGTTTTCCATATTGAAAAAACCAAAAGGTATCTTCACATTACTTTCACTGCACTAATCAAAAGAGGAAAACAACTTGAATAATCTGTGTGACAGATTATCAGGGAATAGATTAATTGTGTCAATTCATCATATCATGCATGCGTACAGCTATTCCTAATTGGACAGATACTCATATTCAGAGCAGTTTGCTGGGTATTTTTATATACTGCAGAATTTTTATTGATGCAGTCCAGGTTTCAACTAAGGATCAACTAACAGCGGTTATTCATATTCTTGTAAAGGCGGGAATTACAACTGCTACAGTACATCTACATTGATATTCCATAATAACAATACCATAACAAATGCCCGATTGAACACATTTTGTATCAGGCACAGTTTCAGGGTACATATAGCCTTTTATCCAACTGATCTGATCACTTCATAATGGGAACAGTATATATTTTTGGGCTCAGTGGAAAATGTAGAACTGCGTCCCAGGCCTCTGAGCTCCAGTGAATTGGCGCAGTTAAATAAAAGCTGTGACCAGGTATCAGGATCAAATGTGTCGTGACTTCGTACATCATTTGCGTGGCTGCGCTACAAGTCTTTTTGATCGTGACATTTGAGGGGGTTTTCTAGACAGATAAAGCCAGTCGCGCGTTCTATTACTGTTTGTCCCGCTATCGTAAAGAGCAAGTGAAGCATAATTGGCCGCAATATCACTCTGAATAAAATAAATAATTCACCGTTTCCTCTGAGCTCGCCTCGCTGTGCGTATAATTGTGCAGAGCAACCCTCTTTGACCCACAGCTCAACAGGAAATTGCTCAGGCAGTCTTGGCGAGTTCTCCACAGAGAAATGCAGATGAGCTCTCTCTATTAGCGGGCATGCCTATACCGCACAGCGTCACTTGCTGGCAAAGGTGTCAGACGTTGTGGTGGTCAATAGATATGCACAGCAGCATGTTCATTTAAACCTGATCATGCATGCCATTTCGGGCATGATTTGTAATTATACTGCAAGTCTTTCGCAATGCATTAACACGCCTGATAATAATGTGTACTGTAAAATGCACATAACCTCTGTAGTAATATCATATCGTTCCCATTTTTTAAAAATGGGAACAATATCATATTTAAAAACGATATCATATTTAAAAATGATACCATAAATAAACCATATTTAAAAATGATACTCTTGAAGGGTCCTGTCATTGCTGTTTGAGCCACATAACTCCATTTAATCTATGTATGCATGGTGGAAAGAAAGGACTGATAACACACGCTCTGCAGAATGCCATGTTTTTGTGCTTGGTAAGAGTGGACGGATCTTTAGCAAGGACTAATGGGGTCAATAACCCACACTATCTCCTCTTTGTGTATATGTTGGCGGTGTACAATATCAGCATGTTGACATTCCCCTGAAGAATGAAGATAAGGGACTGAGAAGAAAATGAGCATTTCCACTTAAAACTGTTTTTATTCCTCTTCTCAACAGTGTAATGCCCTGCACTGATATAGCAGACAACATCCATCCATCCATCCATTATCTGTACCCGCTTATCCTGAGCAGGGTCACGGGGGGTGCTGGAGCCTATCCCAGCATGCATTGGGAAAGAGGCAGGACCCTGTACTCTGGACAGTCTGGTAATCTATTCACTCACACGCTCGTACCTATGGGCAATCGGCCTTTTGCATGTCTTTGGACTGTGGAAACTGGAGTACCCGGAGAAAACCCACGCGGACATGGGGAGAACATGCAAACTCCACACAGAAAGGCCCCAAGCCGAGATTTGAACCCACAACCTTCTTGCTGTGAGGCGACAGTGCTACCCACTACACCACCGTGCCGCCTCAGCAGAATATTTGATGTGGAATGACATCAAAAGAATGCTCTATTTATTTCTTATATGTTATTTTGAAAATTGAAAATTATTGTGTTATCGTCTAAAACTGACAGACATAATTTACATGGGACTTCTTCATGCATTCTTACAAAGTGGGTTTGGCATTGTTTTGGGGGAGTGTGAATTTAGTACATTGAATAACACATTTTTTCACGCTATCACACTCCATTACACAATTAACTGGTTGGCTAACTATTTATATGGCTTTATAGCCAGTTCTCAAGGACATTCTTTAGCTTAACACCTGTGTTGTCGTTCATACTAATGCACAGGCTTTTTGCAGTGTCACAGGAGTCAGTTCTACCTTTACAACACTAGCAGGGCTGCACCAGAAGTGGATCACAATGGTACATATGTCTCTTCTAACATCCTGTGCGCTGGGATACCGTCCTAGCAGTGCATGTGTCTGACAGCACCTTTTTGCCTGTCTACCCTGAAATGCCAGCACAAGATGATACCCAGATTCTGGGACAGAAGCATCACGACATTGGGATTTCAAACACAGGCCCTAGGCTTTGCAAATCACATGTAACCGTTACCAAGTAGGGCATATCCAGAATAACGTGCTGGCTGCTTGCAGTTGAAAGGGTTACCATGTCCATCATCCCAGGCGCCAGGTGACATCTTTGTGCCAAGGCCTGACAGTTATGTGAGTCCATTCCCAGTTATCTCATCAGTCTTTCTCCCTTTTAGAGAAAAAAGTCTGATGGACCCACCAAGAAAGAGTTTCCCCAAGAAACCAGTTCCACAGAACCACATAGTCCATGCTATTAGAATTCCAGGCATAGCCTGACCCATGAAATACAGTCACAGGAACTTGGGCCCAGACACATCCAGAAACTTTAAATGGGCTGGGAGAAGCAATTGTATAATAAAATCATTAAGGATCTTTAAGTACCCTTTTAAAAACTGGATAGCTAGACGCTGGGGCTTTCATCAAATTAATAAAGGATATAGTTATGGCTTAATTAACATACTATTCTAAGACGCAGTGCTTCAAGTAGCTCCCAAATAGGCTAAACAACAACAGACCCGTTTGCAATGGCACTTTTGCTGACGAAAAACATCCATGAGAATACAGCAGATGTGGCTTAATTACTGGCACACGGTGTACTGTATATGTGTGCGAAGGAGTTTTAGACACACACCCCAGAGATTTAAAGAGCAAGAGAGGACGTGGGGCATTGTGTTTAAATACCAGAACTGTATTTGCATCGACTGAGGAGACGGGTATGACGTATGCACTGTAAACTCACTTCTAGATTAAGGAAGGGATATTTCATTCTGTAAAAAAATGTATGTGCAGTAGGAAAAAATCCTGTTCATATTTTTATTTTTATTTTTTAAAGAAAATAGAAATAATTTAAGCTCAGCTCTTAGTTTGCGTATTCTGGTTGAAAGAAATATGGGCAGCCATCAAAGTGAAGAGACTCAACAACATGCGTGTAATAGATTTATGAATAATAAACCATTGCAACAGGTTTAGAATTTAGATTTTCCACATTATCTTACCAAGGTGAGTCACACACCACTGTAAACAGTACATTTTCATGCACGTGGAATAGTGTAAATATGGTCAGTCAATTCTTGAAATTGAATAATTTAAATTTTTTAAAATGTGTTATCCTTTAAGATGCATCCCGTAATTAAATGAATTCACTTAGACATTGAATCTATTTGCAATATATTTGTTCGAATAACCAGGGAAGGGACTCATCGAGTGTGAGCCTAAACTAAACAATATACAGTTTATTCACACACACACAATGTAACATTTTAGGTTTATTTAATGCTTTATTATTCCTCACACTGAAAATATGAAAGCCATTCATTTCAAAAGAAAATGAGGACTCCACCAAAATAATAACTGTCCAACAATTTAAATGATAGTAAAATGACTTTTTGGTGAAGCACGATGCAAGATAAGAGACAAAGTCTTAAGTTTGTCCAAAGCTACTGAGATATGAAAAGATACATAGTGAAATATTCATAACCTGAAGCGTTGCCTTGTTTACATTGTCGATTTGAAGGTACATTAAACAAACTTTCCTGATTTTAAAATATGAAAACCACAATTTTGACAACTTTCCCTTGCTACATCTCATTAGTTTTGTACTTATAACAGTTTCCTTTTATTTAGGCTATATTACAACCAAAATATCAGTTGTCATGGATTTGTTTTGTGTCGGTGTGTTTTGATCTCAGTATGGCATGAGACATAGAATTCTGCAAATTTATTTTTTTGTTTTTTTTGCGTAAGAAATGTCTGTTAATTGTCATTGTATAGAAATGTTTTTGCAATTGCATTTTAGGATGTAAAATATCCAGGGGTTGTTTTTCTTCACTGGTAAACTTCTCTAGTATTTTAACTAGATTGCATTCATTTAAAACCATTGGCCATATCAGGATACATTTTTATGTGTGTTATTCAATCAGAGCACAAGAGTGGCACATTTCATTTGAGACAATGCTATGGAAAAGATGATGGAAAAAATGTCATTGGCACTTACCATTTCTGCAGTCAAGATAGTTATCTGATAAAAAGCTACATTTCAGGCTAGTGGCCTCCTTCCCACCTAAGCCTATAACTAGATTCCTAACAGCACGCAAGGTTGTATTTGGATCAGAGAGGAAGATTATGGTTTGCATACTTAGATAAAGTCTCATTTTACCTCTTTCTTATCACTGCATAGCATGTTGCTCCCGAATATCATAACCGCATGTAGCACAACGGAGAGGGGAAAGAGATATCTCTTTTATTGTCTTTCTCCAAAGGACAAGTAGCGATAACATCAATGTTTGACCTCTTTTGACAGTTCAATCTAGCTCTACCTTATCTTTTATTTGCTCGAAGATTAAGGCTGGAAGATTATTCTGTAAATAAGAATGAAGTCTCTGTGTGGAAATAGGTCAGAGGCGAGAAAGAGAGGGAGTGAAGGAGAGCTGGGGAGGATAGAGAATGACGTGTGTCGTTTGCTATTTCTTTCAGGCACTTACAGAGAGCGCACAAATAATGTGGAAATAACCAGAGGTTTGCACATATACGCACGTTGTTTATGCTGTTATCATGTTGACGCTTGAATGTTGCACACAAAAAATGAGAGTTTATCAGATATTAATTGTAAACATTTATATTATTGTAAGTATAATATCATAATTATTCTTTAGCTTGTGTACATTACTCAGAATTCTGTTTTTGAAAATATTTGCTTATGACCTCTGACTAATTTTGACACTGGGGTGTGTAAAACTGGTTTCATAGTATTTGCTGTATCGTATTCAAGATGGGCCATGATTCATTTGTCCCTTAATGTGATTGGTGATTAAGTTAAAGGATTAATTTTTTCATCATAAACACAGTTTTGGCAAGCTTTATGATAAAAATTGACTTTCCATATCTTATTTGTGAAATTAAAAAAAAAAAATACCTGCATTTTTTTTTGTAAGTGAAAATGCGGGACGCGTGGTGTTGGATCCTGGCCATGGTGTTGTTCGCGTCCCGGGCTGCAGCACCTCCGCGTAACGGCGCCGTCATCTCAAAACCCTCTTAGAGCCGCGGGACTCCGGCTCCGCCATTCTCACCTCGCCGCACGCCTTCCTTCCTCCGCTGCGCCGCAATAATGCGCCGATCGAGTAGATAATCAGCGCGTTTAGCCGAGCGCTTTGGGGAAATGCCAGCGCGTTGAATGGAGCTTTAAGTGCCGTCGGCCTGCCAATCGTTCCCGACGCGAACAAAAGCGCAACCTGAATTACCATTCTGCCCCGAGCAGGTGCGGATGTGAGCTGTGCCGCGCCAGTCTGGAAAATACCAATCCATCCAAAAAGCACAGGCGATATGACATTACATTACATTACATTACATTACAGGCATTTAGCAGACGCTCTTATCCAGAGCGACGTACAACAAGTGCATAGGTTTCAAGATGTAGAGGCGCAAAAGAAACACTAGAGTGAAGTAAGGATCGTAGTGCCAGAAGTGACCACATCGATCAGGACTCCAACCCTGTAGAGTAAGCTTGTTCAGCAGCAAGAATCCTACCAAGTACAAAGTACAAACTAGCACTGGAATCACACCTAATCATACAAAAACAATCCTTCCAGATACACTAACATAATCAAATTATCCTAGCTAGGTACAATGAGCTGAACTATAGGCTAGGGAGGGGTGGGGAGAGGTGCAGCCTGAAGAGATGAGTCTTCAGTCTGCGTTTGAAAGTGGTGAGATTCTCTGCTGTTCTGACCATCACGGGGAGGTCATTCCACCAGCGAGGCCAGGACAGACAGCAGACGGAGCGGGAAGTGCAGACGCGAAGAGGGGGAGGTGCCAAGCGTCCAGAGGTGGCAGAACGGAGAGGTCTGGCTGGTGTGTAGGGTCTGATGATCCTCTGAATGTACCCTGGTGCTGACCCCTTAGCTGCCTGGTATGCAAGCACCAAGGACTTAAATTTGATGCGAGCCATAACAGGCAGACATGATGTAATTATTATAAAGGCCAGTGAAGAATAATAATACCCGTTCTGATTGAGATTTAACATGTATAGCTTCCACTTTTTCTCTGTGTTCTCAAAATGCTCCTTCCAGGTGAGGTGTACATCTCTTACACAGTGGACAGTGGAGAAGTGAGGGTGTAGATAGTAGAGGGGGCATCACATTCTAAAGAGCTACACCTATTGTAGTTTATAGCTTACAGTACCAATGTAGCTTACACACCATTACTGAAGTCTTTACTGTTTTCCAACCATTTTCCAATAACCAATAACCAATAAATAATGTCTTGATCATTAATCATTCCTCATTAATAAAAATGCCATTTAATGAAATGTTTTGATTAAAAAACAATAGAGCTGTACCAGTAAACTGGCCTTAATCTCAAGGCCTTTGTTGAGAGGTTGCTGTTGTGGTGTTGGTGTGGGTTTCTGTTTTTGTTCAGCCAGCAGTCTCAACATCTGTCTGTGATTTGTTTTCCTACCATTATCAATATTGCTTCAGAAACTTAACAAACAAGATATGATTGCTCCCAAAATGTAACTCATTGGACGACTCGCAATTCAGAATCCCTTTGAAAGAACGAAAGCAATTTTGAATATACACCGGGCTAAGGGTCGTAATGGTATAATAGAATAATTTACTCCAAAGAAAAGCACTGTGTCTTTCACGTAATGTCTGCCAAGGCTACAAGGTTTCCTGTTCTAAGCTTGATTTTATGATAACTCTCAAACAGGGAAGTTTCTTTGAGCAGGTAGAAATCCTGAATCTGAATGGCTATTGTTCTGCATACGGTGGCATGTGCTCACTACTGCTCCATCTTCTATACAGTAAGGATTGATGTTTGTTAGCACAATGACTGTCAATTTTGAAAAATAATATACAATGTTATTACTTGCCTGACAGTTTATACAGCAAACCCCTTTCAGTTTCCTGTCATCTGTTACAAAATTAACTGAATTAAACGACCAAAAATATCAAATGTATAGTTTATGTTGTGGCACATTAGAATGTGTTGTTGGAATGGCCACTGTGTCATGTGGCAAATGGACAAACATGGGGAAAATGTTGGCTTACTGCATTATTCACTCTTTGAACTCAAAAGAAGAGCCAAGTAAGAACCTGGAAACAAGAAATATACACCCCTGGAAAACTATGAAGACAAAAGGCCTCTCTTAGGCCTTTTATAGAGCACAACAATTAATGGGTCGCAGCTGCGATGACTGGCAGTGAGTCTCAGTTGCCATGCCTGGTGAGTGGGGCTGACGCTGTCCAGGGTCCTGCATCTGTCCCAGGTCACTGGAAAACCTGAGGTGCTGAAGGGACAGCGCACTACAAGAGCCGGAAAGGGACAGGGAGTGGGCTGTGGTGGGGTGGTGGGGGTGGTGGGGGGCAGAGGTGGGGGGAGGGGATTGGGTGCTCCTGTATCACCCTTCCTGGCACCGCAATGTATGGTATCTGCGTTTGCTACTGTATCTCTTCTAAAAACATTGTTTATAAGTAGGCCACACTGTTTACCAAACCAAATCAGTACCCTTGCAAAAGTAGTCACCCACTGCCATACATGCATTTGTCCCATAATTAAGGGAAGTAGATATGAACACATAGGGTTCAAGAAGCTTGCATAATTAAGTACTGTAATTTCCTCTGTTGATCGATATTTGTCATGTAGTGTATCCTTGGAGAAAGCCAGCAGATTAATTTTGTCTCTAAATAATCTCAGCCTTGCAAAGAGAGCCCATCGGCTCTACAGGATCCTCTAGGAACGTAGATGCCTTTTTCCAAGGAGTTGATTGGTCAAAGGCCGGTGCTTTTATATGTTTAAATCCGTTAGCCTGAGCATAACCTGCCCTGGACCAGGTTAGCCCTGCAGCATAAGTTATCGTGGCGATATACCCCAATTAAAAAGTGAGCTAGCTTCATGATGTAGAACAGCCTTAAGTTAGCTTGCTGACCCTGTACACTCACCTGATAGTACATCCCCCAGGTCATTTTCTTTCGAAGAATGGAATAATGAAAGAATCTGAGTGTATCAGGTGCTTACAAGATTCACCACCCATTAGGTTAAGGGCTAGACATACATATCCCATATCTACACACATAAATAAATACAATGACCATAGTCACAGCTGAATCCCTTTGACCTTGTGTAAATAAACACGTTTCAAAAACGCAGCAAAGCTTAATTCTTATTGATTATTTTTATTCCCTTTCATCATCCGATTCTCCTTAATTTCCCTGCTAAATACATCATAAGAAATGGCCCAGTGATGCGGTCATTAAATCTCCCCAAAAACAGAATTTTTCAGACCTAATTCAAGCAATTAAATATCTGCTTATTATTATTTTTGCATGTGGACGTGCACACTAATGCCATTTTTCACCCAGCAGAACATTTTCAAAAAATCTGATCATTATGAAGCGCAGGGTAAAGTCACTTGAATGAAAGTAGGGGGAAATGAGGCAGCATTACTATGGAATATGGCTTGTTGAGTCTGTGTAAAGCATCCTGGTATGCGGACAGATTATTAATAATTCTGTTTTTTACAGATGTATAGACAGTGTGTGTTTTGTCTATGGGAGTAATTTTTTACATTGAAAATGTTTTTTGTTGAGATGTTACATTTTCAATTACAAGAAACAATATGCAGTGAGTTTCATGTTGGAAAAATTAATCTCATGAGTATTGGGTTTTGTGAGGAAACTGAACTATTAAACAAAGTAATATTCCGTGTACAAGCACTGGGGAGCTTATAGGGCAATGAAAAGGTCATTTGATATAAATAGCAAAACCCTGCATTCGTTGGTACCATGACAAACTACTCAGGCAGATATAGCCAAAACAGTTTTAAGCGCGGGACATAATTGTGCTTTTTCTGTTAAATATTTGCTGGCAAAACCCCCAAAAATGACAAGATAAAAGCAAGATTTGTTTCATCGAATGTGTTGTTTTTGTTGTTTCTGGAGTGCTGTCATGGCAAATAGAAAGATTCATTTATGTTTGTAGTTCTGTATGGCTGAGAAGCCCAAAAGACCAAAGCAGTTTTATTAGCCTACAAATTTCACTGAAAACCTCTTTGTTCCAGAATATTTAAAATGGGAGTTTCCTGAGCAATATATTGTTGGACGGCACTTTCTTTACTGCAGTGCGTGCATTATTAAGACATGATCTAAAGGGAAGATAAGGAAAGCTTGAGAGCTGAGAGGTGATAACTCGCTGATGTTTCACCTTACCTGGGATCTGTGAATTTGGTATTTGGGAAGGACAACAGGACAAGATGTATGATTTATGTATTTATAAGTAACATACACGATTATGTGAACATTGTTCCTGGCTTTTGGCAAGAGACGTCACAGAAACCAGTTATTAATTAGCGCCAGAGGCAAAGTGTGACAGGCAAAATAGCTTGTCATTATTACCCATGATACTATTATTAAAAACTGTCACTGTCATTAAAGATTTCAAAGACACAGGCCAGAAAGCCAGAGATGAGTTTGTATTATTAACAATGCTTTTATATCATGCAGGTATATGAAGTGGAATTACATCTGCAGTATTGTAACAAAAAGAGAGATGTAAGTCCATTGTATTAATATAAAAATACAGGTATATCAGGTATATTATATATCAGATATACAAAAATAATGTCTCACAAATGCTGATATTATTGACTGACAATAAGCATTCAGTACTGTCATACTCTGCAGAGCATACAGTTGGTGTCTCCCCAGAGTTTCATGTGAACATGGTTGACACTGCTGCTTTGTGAAGCATCGATCACAGAACGAAGCTCTTGGGAGTGAACTGATACTGTGAGAATGGCACGTTTCCCTTCCCTCACAACCCACAGCCTTCAAATCTTAACATAAAAAGACTGTTATCCATGTTAGGATGCGCTTATCTGTTGACCCAACATCCAAGAGCCTGTTAGCATTCACTCAAGGACCATTTAATCACTTAAACATAAAGCCAATGACTCGGGTAAAGACTCAGATAACCCTCCAGAATGAGATGGGTTATAGCCAAAGGGCATGCAAATAATGTTCCTATTGTTGCCCAAAACTTTTGAACTACTGCAAGTCATATGTCTACTACCACCACCAGCAACAACAGCAACAACAACGCTAATTGAAAACAAGACCAGGTCAAAGCCTATTATATGGCTGGACCTAACACACATCATCCAGCCGACCAGTGGTGTAACTTCACCACTCAGTCACAGACATTCGCGTTTGTAGGGCTAGCATATGTATATATACACTGTATATATTTACCGTCATTGTTTTATTGCAGAGAAACTGAAATACTATCAATAAAAATGGTTAAAGCTATTTCTCAGCATAATGACGGATTCAAAGACTAAACGAACTCACCCGATATTGTCTTCAAATGGATCAAAAGAAAAGTAATTACTCATCCTCTAAAAAGCTTTTACTAACAAACTTTTAGTAGCAAAAAACAAAATATCAACTTGCCATCCCTGCTGCCTGCGTGCTGCGCGCAGAGTACCATATTATTTATTTAGATATTGGCAGACTACAGCATAAATTGTGTCTTTTGTTTATATTCAACATTAGTAATGGCAGCGAGAAACTGCAGCTGAAGACACAAGAAAGTTTGTTATATTATGGTAGCAACGGAACGAAGCGGTTATATATGTGACAGGTGCTGGTGTTTTGGTCCGCAAGTAGGGCAAGGTCATTTTTCAGTTTTTTACAGATTACGAAAGTGCAGATTATAAGATTTCAAATGATGTGTCAACATTGAAATCTGAAAATAGTTGAAGAAGATATGCTTATTTGAATGTTGGTACTCCTAAAATCAAGTAGCAGAGAAAATCCCCTTGAAAGATCTTGAACTTTTCACACTTCTCACAAGGAGATAATGGGTGGGAACAATAGCTAGTTAACTCCACTCCAACCACTCCCCCACTAGAGTACCTGTAAATCCTTGCCCATTTAGGGGTTACCCTATTTAAAGCTTTATAACTCCAGATGTGAATACCACAGAGACTAGAAAAATGTCTTAAATGAAGCAATACATTTGTACCATTTATAATACTAGCTTAGATTACTTTATATTCATAATTTTGTAAGAAATAAAGTGCCACAAATGCAATGGTCAAGGCAAAAAATCTAAATTGAATTTCCTCCTTTTTTAGTTCGCAATGAAATACTGGGAGATTGCGGGTTAAAGTATACATGTCCTGGATCAAAAACTTCTTGACCACAAGTTCATAAAATCTAAGGGTGGATATGTAGAACTACTAAAGATCTATGAAGCAAAAACTAAGCAGTGTACCCAGCATCTCCAAATCTACCCACAATGTCTAAATTATTAACACTGGTCTAAAATAGCTAAGGGTCCAGAAACAAATCCAAAACCTCTCCAAAAAGGAATATAATGATTTTCGTCCATTGTAAAGCATATGAGCCCCTTATGAAGGTTTAAGATGAAACATAGATATAATTTAAACATAATGCAAACATATAGTCACACAATGCTGCACAGTACCTAAATGTGTAATAATTAACTCTTGTATGTAGTCTATTTCTATACTCTGTACACTCCTATGTTTTCTTGTATGGGAATGGGACGATATAAAAACATTTTTCAGCCGTCCACCACGTTTTGGCAATGTTTCAACACTCTCCTCATCACTGTTGTATGCGTCACAAAAACCATTACACTACTAACTAACGCTTAGATTACAGTGTGAAATATCCACATTACATAATACCACTAACCTATTTAAAGACACTCAATTTCTAAAATAACGTAATAACCGAAATATTTTGCGCAGTAATACTTACATAGCAATGATGAAATCTTATCTATGTTCAGTAGATGGAGACAGAGACAGTAAATCAATGACAGTTATATCCGCTTCTGTTTTGCTCCAGAAAACGATGTCAGATAGGTCTATCAGCAAACATATGGCTTAGCTATGCCCAGAAGTCCTCAATAATAATGGTATTTTCCAAGGAATTATGAAAAATCGTTGACAACGTTTCGTTAGGTGTAACGTATTTTAATGCTACCATATAGAGCGAATGCCATGGTAAGAAAATGTTCGGTTACGCTAACCTATAAAACGCTATTCCAAAAGCAAAATTAGACAAGGTGTACATCGTTAGAAAGCTTATACTCTCACCTACTGATTGAGCATCCGCCATTTTAGCAACCTCACACAGTAAACAAACATAGGCTACTACCACACGGCTTTATTTACGGGCGGTGGCTTGACCGAAACAAAGTAACAATAGCCAACGAAATCAAACATGCTAATTAAACTGCACCCCCATCACGCCTCCAAAACCCGGCTGTAAGAATCACTAAAACAAGCCGACTTTGCTGACAAATTATAAATATTTAGTGACCCTAAAAATGTTGTTTATTCTATTGAGTGACGTCTTCAACACTTTAACTTTCGTAATATAAAAAAAAGGAAAACAGTAAAAAAAAATTTAAAAAACCTTTTTTTCCTCCTAGCGCGATTTCAAGATTTGCGACTTGCGGACCTTTTCTCCAGCACCCGTCACATATATATATATTTATTTATTTATTTACTGTCATTGTTTTATTATACCAGCGTGTTTTCACGCATTTGCAGAGAAACTCAAATACTATCAATAAAAATGGTTTAGCTATTTCTCAGCGTAATGACGGATTCAAAGACTAAAGACACTCACCTGATGTTGGATTCATGCCAAAGAAAAGTAATAATTCATCCTCTCAAAAAGCTTTTACTAACAAACTTTTAGTAGCATGCAGTGTCTTCCATTGCTTCCCCGACCCTTCTTCTTCTTCTTTGGTTTTAATGGCGGTTGACAGTCTAAAATTAGTGCATTACCGCCACCTACTGTATGAATTGCTATCTGGTTTGGTTCTCTCAAAAAATAAATAAAACAACAGCCCAACCCTCCAATATCTGATTCATGATTCTTTACTATTTCCCTATATCCCTGGCGTCTGACTCCCTCCAAACCCTTTCGCCAAAATTCCTTGTATTTCGTCCCCCTTCACATCCGTTATTCCCAAAATCTATTTTGCTGTGTCCACCACCATCTTGATCCTCTCTGATTTTGTTTCTATTTCACTAGCACAATTGATCACCATCGCCATAAATGTCAGGAACCTTCTTCTATCCATATACATCATTTCTCTGTCACATCTCACTTGGTCTTTTTCCTCTGTTTCAGTTCTATTCTGTTCCTTCCTCACAGTTCCCGTTTATGCCCTCACTCTCTTTGTTGCTTCTGCATGTTATTTTGTTCTGCACTCGTGTTCTTCCTGTCTCACTTTCCCTCTTCCTTCTTTCACACTGCTTTGCCGCCACTTCATGATTTCCCCCACAGTGAAAACATATTGCCTGGTTTTTAGACATTGTACAGTCCTCATCTGAACACCCATCTTTCCCACACCTTCTACACCTGTGATCCCTTTTCCTGCAAACTGCTGCCATGTCTCCATAGTCCTGACACCAATAACACCTCAATGGAACCCTCTCATATGCCCTCACCCTGTAACTAACGTAATCTAAATAAATCCTCTCCTGTAGTTCTCTCTCAAATTCTAGCAGTACTGAACCACTTTCTTGTTCATTCCCCTCCCTATAACTTTTCATTCGCTTCGCCCCGAAAACTCCCTCCCTCAATCTTTTAGACTGACACTCCATGATTATGATTCCCCCCCAGTTACCCTCACAGCTCTGACTTCCCCAATCTCCTTCTTCACTAATTTCCCCATTTCATGGACGTCATTAAAAACGCCATTTGCTTCCCATCCAGACCTGGCCTTCACATCCACCTTCATTCCTGTTACGTATTTCTCCTTATTTTTCCTTATTTTCATTTTCAATTCCTTTTTTTCCTTTTCTTATTTCCTCCTTCTACCACTTCACACTCCATTTCATCCCTCCAATAAAGAGCGACCGAGTCTCGTTATCGACTCACCAACTTTGCAGTGATTATCAAAAAGTAGATTCTAAAGCACACCGACAGACAAGCTGCAAAGTACACCCAACTCGCTCGCCGCCGATGTCTGAATCCTGTTGGAGCGAATGGGCATCGTCCCTTCCCCGACCCTCCCCTAAAACCTAATATATGGCTGGACTACCGGCCGACATCACAGACATGCGCGGTGTAACTTTACCACTCACTCAGTCACTCAGTCAGTCAGTCACAGACATTCGCATTTGTAGGGCTGGCCCTGCTGTTGCGGTCCAGCCAAAAATAATAATATGAATAATAATAATAATAATAGTAATAATAATAATAACAATAATGAAAATAAAAAAATAATAATTCTTCATATTATTATTTTTTTTCAATTAGCGTTGTTGTTGTTGTTGTCATTGTTGTTGGTGGTAGTAGATGTAGGACTCGCAGTAGTACCTCATTCTAATTCAATATCATGTGTGGTTGAAACAGCAGTAGCCATGTACCTGGTGTGCTCATATTAAAAGCCTGAGGACAGTGAATGTTTGTGATGCTGCTGACTGGCTTTCTCTCTTGGCCAGGATGGCACTCTGCCGGGGCCCACATGGATGGCTGGCTTAACATGCTGTACTTCATGCGTGCCAATGGAGAGGCACCGAATAAAGCTGTCAGCACAGGAGCACAATGCGCAGCCCACACCACCAATCCCCACAGCAAGAACCCAGCAGCCCACCCCAAACTCAACCACCCAAACTCACCAGCACAGAACCCGAGCCAGCCCACCCCAAAACTCACCAACACACCCCCAAAACTCACCAGCACAGAACCCGCCAGCCACCCCAAAACTCACACACCCCACAACCACCACCCCCCAAACTCACCAACACACCAAACCCCAGCAGCCCAGCCCCACACCCCAAAACTCACCAACACACCCCCAAAACTCACCAGCACAGAACCCCGAGCCAGCCCACCCCCAAAACTCACCAACACACCCCAAACTACCAGCACAGAACCCCGAGCAAGCCCACCCCCAAAACTCACCAACACACCCCCAAAACTCACCAACAAAGCCCCAAAACTCTCCAGCCCACCCCCAAAACTCACCAACACACCTCCAAAACTCACCAGCCCACCCCCAAAACTCACCAACACAGAACCCCGAGCCAGCCCGCCCCCAAAGCTCTCCAGCACACTCCCAAAAATCCCCTCTTCATGCATTTTCACATACGCGCCCAAAATTCTGCATATTCAATAAAGATGAAAACAATAAAAACCTCTTTTAATTTTATTTTTCATCAAATTCTATTTTCAACAAAGAACAGAAATTAATTTCTTCTAATGCTTTAAAACATCATTCAGTTTTAATGACTGCTTTAGGTAGAACTATGAAGGGTGAAGTGTTAGATGTGCATTCTGGCATCACTAATTCTGCCAGCCTGGTGCAATCAGCATGACAGGGATCAGCAGTTTGACCGTACACACAGCTGATCTCTGCCATGCTGTGACCCACATTCCACCCCACATAAAAGCCACATCTCAGAGCTCTCAGTTCTCCTGGTGCTTCACTCCAACACCGAGAGAGCAAATTAAGCGTGAGACGCATAAAGATTGCACGTGGATGCTTATCCACCGATAAGGATATGATTTACTCTGTTCTATCTGAAAATATCTTCAGTTCCACATACAGTAATCACCCATCTGTCCCACAAGTCCCCAGTGTGCCAGTTCTGGGATCTGGAAGGAATCTTGTTCATTTGGGACACCTGGCTTTACTGCTGGCACTTGTGTGCGTCATGTTGTTGGCGAAGATTGCGCATTTGCAACTGCTTGCATTTGTTTGCATTTGCATTTTTTTGTTTTGTTTTGTTTTGTTTTTTAGCTTTCATTCTTTCGGGAATCATTAATGCTTCCCAGAGTATGGGCAGGGAACTGGTCTTTTATCCTGTAGGTTGCGTGTGCATGCCGATGCGTATGAGCAAATGTCCATGTGTGCGAATTAATGCACACATACGTGTGCCTGTTTTACAGGAATGCACAAGCCAAGGATAAGTGTGTTTGCAGTAAGCAGTAATCACTCTGGTGAAAATAATTCATTTTACAGTCCCTCTCCTTAACAGGGATTCTATTTTATGTGCACAGATCTGCTCACAAGGCCTTCTTTTGAAGCTGTGCACTACTGCCTTGACATACAATTGTCTCACAGATATAACCTTTGCATATGCATCTGTGCAGGTAGTGAACCAAATAAATTAACACCTGGGAACCCGATGTGACTCATTAGTAATTTAATAGAATGTAATAGGGTCATAGGGTAGGGTCATGGGTAAAAACATTGGACAGGTCTGGTTGCACATAATCCTGACTAACAGCAAGAGGAGACATCAGGAATTTGGAAAAAAGGTCATGGTTGGGGAACATTGAGTTCCTGGAACTTTAGTGACCGAGGCGGTTCTTCTTCCTGCTCCAGAAGCAGCGGTGTGCAAGGTGATGGAACTCATTAGGAAAAGGACACAGTGGGCTGAACTCTATGACTGTGAGGTCCATGCACCAATGCGCAAATCCTGAAGAGTGATTGACCTTTCAACCTGGGACAAGAGCAGCTAGTTTCATAAAAGAAAAGCTTTCAATACTCTCCAGAACATGATATCACAATCAGGGTGCAGTAAATTTACAATGGTGCTTCCTCTACCTGTATATGTGCATCTATTATCAATAAGATTCAGTGCATAATGGGTTTGAACTAAACCATGAGCATATATAATGTAAAAGGCATCCCATACCCAACTGAGAAATTTGTTCTTAATGCAGTAACCCAACCTTTGACCCAGCTGCTGAAATGACATCTATTTCGGTGCCAACTGTGGCTGAACATTTGCTAAGATGGCTCATGACTGCCCATAGTGTCACCCGGCTCATCACTCATCGGTGCCTGTTCTGGCCAATCAGGTATCTACAATCTGCCAGCTCCATCTGAGCGATTTCTGCAGTCCTCTGGCACAGCAGCTACAGCTGAGCTGGTGAACTTCACAAGGAGAAGAATCGGAGTCTGGCTCTATGTGTGTAGGAGAATGCTTGTGTAACCAAATGAGCCTGCAGTGACAGGACTAGCCTGCAATTATTAGGCAGTCCCAGTCAGGATGAAATTTAAACATGGCAAACATAAAGTAAGAAAAACAGTGGAAGGACACTGTTTCATTGTCTGCACCATTCACCAGCTTCTCTTTGTGTTCCCACGGCAGATACCGTACTATAACTACACATCAGTGAATCACATCGCTTACACATCAATACAAGTCTGCCACCAAAGAATTCAGCAGGCTTCTTTGCTGAGGAGGTTTGGATTGGCAATCGCGCGTGAGCAATCTCCCATCTTACAAAACTCTTGCTCCAGGACACAAAACCCGGCAACATTTATTAGGGAGCGAGATGGACCTGCGGAGACGGACCTGCGGAGATGGACCTGCGGAGACAGACCTGCGGAGACGGACCTGCGGAGACAGACCTGCGGAGACAGACCTGCGGAGACAGACCTGTGGAGACAGACCTGCGGAGACGGACCTGCGGAGACAGACCTGCGGAGACGGACCTGTGGAGACGGACCTGCGGAGACAGACCTGCGGAGACAGACCTGCGGAAACAGAGCAGCGGAGACGGGCCTGCGGAGACAGACCTGCAGAGACGGGCCTGCGGAGACAGACCTGCGGAGACAGACCAGCGGAGACGGGCCTGCGGAGACAGACCTGCGGAGACAGACCTGCAGAGACAGACCTGCGGAGACGGACCTGCAGAGACAGACCAGCGGAGACGGAGCAGTGTTTACTTCCAAAAGGTTAAAGGCCCGGCTATGATTTACGCACAGGAGAGTGTTCCAGCGCGGTGCAGCGGGTTTGATGGAGTCGCGGAGCCGGCGGGCCGCTCTCCCACCCGCCGATCAGGCTAATGGGAGCCGCCCGCTCGTCTCTCCCTCGCAGATATCATCAGCATTGATTTCCGTTGCTCTCGCTTGTCTTCGGCGTCCCTAATGAGCGCCCTTTCGCCGAGCCCTGCCGGCACCCTCAAGGCCGGACTCATTCAAGGGAGAGCTTACCACTCCCCCAAACCCCCCCCCCCCCGCCCCAGGGCCAAGACGATACCGATGCAGATTCTCTCAGGTGCTGCGGCTCGCAGGAAATGTAGGACGACATAGGAGGCCTCCGGCGGACAGCGATGGGAAGACCTGCGTGTTGCGCGGGACGAGCACACGTGTGACGCTGACCAGACACGCACGCCACGCCGCGCTGACCGCCGTGTCGCACAAACGTGAAGAGACAGCCGTGCTGCAGCGCGCCGCAACACGTTACGCTGACTGAACACAGGACACGTCAAGGCTGCCTGGGCGGATGCATGTCGCGCTCAACGGGCTTAGCGAGCACATGTCGAATCGGTCACACGTCCCGCGGCGCGGAAGCGCGAGTTACGCTGACTCTACCTGGAGTCACACTGCGGAGACGCTGAGTTAGACTTCACCTAATGAACAGAAAGGAGTCTGCCCATATATCGTCTCTTTAGACAATGATTACAATCAACAAACGCAAGACGTTGAAAGATGTACGTGCGTTTCTTCAACAGAACGAAGGCCACACCAAGATGCACTGGATTTATTGTGTTTTGCACGGAGTGTTTATTTTATTCACAGGGATTTTGTTTATAACTATTATCCATTCTTTACGTGCATCATGATGTGGGTGGTGATGTGTGAAAGCACAGGCTTTTAAGATACTCTGTTCATTTATGTTACATAAAAAAGACTGAGCTACAATGGGCAACTCTTTTTATGAATGTTTGTCTCTAGTTTGTTTTACTGGTAGAATCTTCTGTTCTCTCAGAGTAACAGAAAATTACTTTTAAATATGGACATGCATTAACTGTTTTTAAGACCTTTTCTGTTCCCGGTGTTTATATTTTCCCCAAGTAGCCTGTGACATTTGTAAACTGGTCACATTTCAGTAAGATCCTCCATTAACATTAAGAGGGCACAAAATAGCATCCCTTCAACATCCCTTCCAAGTGTGTCTGACCAGCTGCCACATCCCTTCACCTCTGCCGTCTGCCTGCAGAGTCACACAGCCACTGTACCAGGACAGCTCATCTGACACAGCTGACAGGGGCAGACCTGCCGGCATGGTAGGGAAAACACTCAACCCAAAGGTGGTCACTGCTGCATGATGGGAAGAGAAACGCTGCACCTGGACCCCACCCCCCTCCATTGGTGACACAATAACGCGCCACCCCACCGTTGCTGGGAATGGAATGTCAGCATTTGATTCCAGGCCATGAAGCACATTAGCAGCTGGGCGTGCTGACCATGCCATAGCAGTGCTGTAATATGATTAAGAGATGTTGGGGGGGGAAATATATTTTTTGTTTTGTTTCGTTTTGTTTCTATAGTCTGTAGTCATGTTTCATAAATTTGCCCTGGTTTTCAGAATGCAGATGGACACTCATTCCCAATGGGAAATGATTACCGAAAAGGCAGAATACCAGAAATGATTATAGGAACATAGCTTCACTCCTGACATGTAAGTATAAGTCAACAACATCATCACATTCTGCAAGGGTCAATCTAATTTAGCAATATCACAGTACATCTGCTATTTTTGAGAAAGATGACTTCACATAATGAGAGTTATGAATGATAGATGAGCAAATCAGGAGTTCATTCATATTTAATGGTCAGACAGGAAAAGTGTTACCCATCAAAGACAAATAACTGAAAAGAAGCAATAATTACTCTTCACTCCTCATTCTACTTTCTATTCGTCTGCGACAGTCTTTTTTAGTCTGTTTCCTTTCTCTTCTCACCCTCTTTCACTCTCATATTTGTGATTTCCTTCTCTTCTCAGCATGCTATCCCATCATCCCACGCAGAGCCCGAGCCACACAGCAGGTGACCAGGTCAATCAATAACCTGGCAAACACACTTCATTAAGTGAGACGCCCCACAGCTTGGCAACTTACCACCCTCTCCTCAGCCTGGCTGAGCTCCACGCATGGAGGATGACAGCGACGTATCCGCACCGCAAACAATAAAGATAGACTAAACAGATGGGTTAGCATGCACGGAAAAGATACAAGAACAGATAGTTGAATATAGCACGCTAAAATTTACTACTTTGGCAATAACAGTAAAGCATGCTAAATGACTGACCTGATGTAATCAGCAGTGTCAATTACTCAATAAAAACCCTTTTTTTTAGCTGAGCAAAGCACACTATATTGAGATATGAAGCCGGATTTATCAGACAGTGCTCATTTTGGAAGCAATAAAAAGCATCTAGAACCCATTATATTACAAAGTTAAATGACCAGTTTGAAATCAATCAAATTTCGATCCTTTTTTATTGCACAATATTTATCCAAATCTGGAAAAGAAATAACATAAAACAATCATATTAGTCGGCCGTTCCATCATTTTCATGTCCTTCAACAATTCAGGAAAACGAACAGTAAAATGTCCAGCGTCAATGCAACTCTAACAGTGTTATTTTAACTCTTAACAGATAACATTTAGTCCCACTCTGGAATGCGAGACCAAATGTAATCTGTTAAGAGGTGAATTATCACTGTTGGAGATTAATTAACACTGGACATTTCACTGTGCTTTGAAACACATCACCGCCAGGTGCTGCTTCTCTCGCGGTCCACTGGCTGAGCTGGCGTCATCGGCCCCAAATGAGAGCGCCGCTCACACAGCTGAGGCAGGCAGACGTCAGACGGAGGAGAGGCCGCTCCTGGACCAGCAGGGCTGCCTGCAGTCACCACTGGGACAGGATCTGGGACAGAAGCCATTCCCTGAGGACTTCAGCTCAACAGGCAGCTTAACGGTCATTGCGTTGTGTCACACGCTGGGCGATGCCTCTGGGAGGAGCAGAAGAGCTGGACACCGGGAAATGCGAGGACGCCAGTTCTCACCAGCATTTTAATTAGCGAGCAAGGTTTTTAACATATACTGTACACTAAACGTAACAAACGCAAATGTGCTCCCTTCACCCTCACAAGGTTCCCAGTGGAAATAATAGACGAAAATAAGAAAGAGGCAGCAAAAAGGTACTGGGTTCGAATCCCGGCCTGGGCCTTTCTGCGTGGCCTTTTTTTCTGTATATTTTCTGCATGTTCTCCCCGTGTCTGCACGGATGTTCTCTGGGGACTCCGTTTTCCTCCCACTGTCTAAACACATGCACATAAGCTAATTGAAGAGCCTAAATTGCCCATTGGTATGAGTGTGTGAGTGAATGGTGTGTGTGCCCTGTGATGGATTGGTAGTCCAGGGTGTATTCTTGCCTCTCACCCAATGCAAGCTGGAATAGGATATTTTTCATATATAAATATGATTCATTTATTCCCCCATTCCTTAATTATAGTGGATTTTTATATAAATCACATCCTTATCACAAATGAATGGCACTTTCAATGTTAAAGTTGAACTGGCGAAGGTAAATGGCAACCATTAACCAAATTTTTTGTTTGAAATTGAGATAAGGATAATTCATTTGGCTATTTTTGCATACATTTTATTTCTGTATTGCTTTAGAATCCCAATAATGTTATGTGCACATTTGACCCAGGCTAACAGTTACACAGTCACTAATAACTAATACAAGGGTTAATTAAGAGGAAACAGATATTATGGAAACTCCACGAGGAGAGCGAACAGGCAGTTTGGATGTCACAGAGGAGCCGCGAAGAGGAATGTGTCCTCATCTGCCCCAGGAATGGCGCTGGGAACAGCCCCGGGCGCAGGTCGGCGGCAGGAGGTTCCCAGAAGGCCGGCGGGTTGCCGGGGCGCACCCCCGGCTGAAGCGGCGGGCGACCGGCAACTTAAAGCAATTAGAGCCGCCTCTGGCCGCTAAGCTTCCCGCTGCCCGCCTCCCGCTAAGCTTCCCGCTTCCCCCTCTCTGCAACTGAGCGTGCTCCGGAGCTCCCGGCCACGCGGGGCATCGATCATCTTCAAAAAGGTCAGAGTCTCAGTCCGCCGCAGTTCCCACCCCCTACCCCCCCGCCATGCCCCACCTCTCATCAGAGCTCCCGCCAGCCGCAGCCAACAAAAACCCACGGCCGGATTTGGAGCTGCTGTTAAAATGACAGACGCGCACAAACGATGACGCACGCACAGGGCTTCCTTCTGGAGAAGTAGCTCAGAAGGCAGGTGGTTCATCTGACAATGGGGAAAAACGAATGCCATCAAAGTCAAGGGGATTGTGTTGATCTGGGAACAATGTTCGCTATCACAGTAACGATCGCCAAAGAATAACCAATGACTAACTATTATTCAGTTCTAGCAAATTACAGCCAATATCAAATCAGAGATTGACATGAAATAAGTTAATCACCTACCTAAAAAAAAGTCTTGCTTAAAAGGGAAACTCCAGTTTCAACAATGTCTAGTTTTTTCATTACTCAAATTTATAAAGGGGAGGCCTTTACCAACACAATTGAGCAAGTCACTTTGGGGCAGTTGGCTCTTGGGTCAGCTGAGTGCAGTATCCAGTGGTGTGGCTGTAATGGTGTCAATTAGTATATACGCACATTCATCTAACTACCACTGTTTAAAATGGAGGGTGCATCTATACTGAGCTAGTGTTAGTTAGTGTTGGGGTTAGGGGTCATGCAGGTTAGGCTAAATCTTCCCTTAGCAAGCTTCCCCCAGTGCGAGCCATCTTTTTATATGCGTGGTGAGGACCTGCCCTACTGCGATCCTCCCTGCCCTTTAGGTCCCCGGTGGCTTTGCCGGGGGGGGGGGACGCGGCAAAGGGAGTCCCAGCTGCCCGTTGCTACGGCGACCCGGTTGCCAGGAAATGGCTCGGTCTCCCACGGGGCCCCGACGCCACGGGCAGGCGGCAGAGCGCACAGCCCCGCCCCCTGGGGCGCCAGGTGCTAAGGGCGGCGCGGGCGTACCCGGAGCTCCCCCACCCCAGCAGGCGGGGCCCCCACGCTGGTGCCGGCGCGGGTGAACCCGGCCCAGGCTGCAGTGGGGTCCCCCGGGGACGCGGAACAGAAGTACAGTCTGAGCACTGTAATTGCACAGGCATGTCATGCTATTTTCCTCAAAGATCTTCATTAGGACGGCGTGACCCAACCCACTCAACCCCCACATTCAGGGGGCAGAATGCCATGGCTACAGCAGGAGACTCCGGTAATACAGAGCGTGTGCAGTGTGTAGTCAGAGTAAACCCAGAAGTGTAGGGGCCAGGCAGCTCCACAACGCTACACAGGGACCATAGTAATCTCATCACTCATTCCTCGTCTGTTGGAAAAGAAATCCTTGCTCTACGGCCAGCCCAGCCCTGTGCGAGTGTGAATTAAATTGCAGACTTCATTTTCCTCTTCATATCATATTTGGTACTGCACTTACTAAAGATATGGTTGTGCGTATGAATAATTATTTTATTTTCCCCAGGGGATACCTCAGGGTGTGATGGAAGAGAGTTTTTGGAGCATGATGCAGCGGAGCACCTCTGGAAGATTATAGAGACTGTCACAGACCAGCAGACTTGAGATGAAACTCACATCTAATTTCATTGCTTGATAAAGTCCCTCATTGAATGAATATATGACTATATAATATAATATAAGACCCCAGCTAGAGTACGACTTTCAAGGTAATTGATCGAAAAGAAATGTACCGTTTGTAATGCATTTATGTTGCAACCACTGTAATCTGCTCCAGTACTGCACTTCCAAATTTGTGGCAACAGTTTGGGAAAGACCGTTTCCTGTTTCAGCATGACAATGCCCACGGGCACACAGCAAGGTCCATATAGAAGTGGTTTTGTCGAGAACGGTGTAGAAGAAATTGACTGGCCTGCACAGAACCCTGACCTCAACCCCATCCAACACCTTTGGGATCAATTGGAAAGCCAACTGCAAGCCAGTCCTAATCGCCCGATCACTGTTCAACCTCACAAATGTTCTTCTGGCTGAATGGAAACAAATCCCTGAAACAAATAAAGCCTTCTCAGAAGAGTGGAGGTCGTAATAGCAGCAAAGGATGGACCAACTGCATATTAATGCCCATAGTTTTGGATGATATGTTAGATGTAGTGTATTAACAGTTGAAGTATTACATTATTCATCAAAAAAGTTCTAACCCTTGCTTAATGTACTGTAATGTAAGTTATGACTTTAACCAGCAGTTATTACATTAACCATTTCTTTTACATTAACCACCTTTAAATTAAGAGGTTTTCATTTTTGCTCAATAGTGCCATTTGGTCAATTGCCACTAGTTTCATGTAACTTACTAACAATATTTCCCAACTTGCCAAGTTTTCACCATGCTGTCCAAGAGAAGAAGAAAAAAACATAAAAAAACAAAACAAAACCAATAGGATTCCAGCAGTTCAGCTGCTTGGATCCCTAATAATAATGTGCACCCACTGCCTTGCACCAACAACACCTTTCTTATCACAAACCCTCTTATATCATTTCTTATACTGAACTGTGAACGGCCAGTCGTCTGAAGAGTCCGGGGCTTGGCTGTCCAATCAGCAGCGCGCTCGTCTGAAAGCGAGGCGAATGACGAGGAGGCGCCCACGCATGACAGCACCAAACGGAGAGGTGTCGGGGAGCGCGTAATTAAAAACCACCCCCCCCCCCCGGGCGGCTTGGGAACCGCCGGAACAAGAGGGATTCGTCACGCGCTATGAACTTTGCCTGTTTGTTTGCATTTAACACCAATCAGACGTGGTTCTGAATTATGCCTTCCCCCGACGATGGCCTCTCGGAAGCAGGGTGGAAGCACGTGACCGGGAGAGGGTGGGGCCCCCGCAGCCAGGCGTTCGCTGGGTCGCTGAGGTCTTGTGCCACCGCCGCACGGGAAGCGTGGTGTCGCGGTTTTCACGGGCTCGTAACCGAAAGGCTACAGGTCAAATCCCTGGGTGGAAAATGACCGTACTTAGCCTAAATTGCTTCAGCTAACATGCACTGTGTAAATGGAGAATGAAAGAAATGCCAGTGCTAGTTAGAGGCTTGTATAAAACAAATAGACAATACCATCCATAATTCGTAATCAATAATTATTTAGCATTAGTTTTTTTAAATGATCTATTCTATTAAAAAGCAAAATCAGCTGTGGTGTCATCTTTACAAACAGCTATCACACAACGTGTATTCAGAGACTACAAGACCATGCCAAAATTGAGGTAGACATGTACAAAGTTGAATTTTTTAAATTATAAATGTAAGCACTCTCAAGCTTTGCGGAAACACAGCATATAAAATAAAGCACACACGTCCAGAATTTAATTTGAGATTTGAATTTTATTCATGTTAAATTCAAAATGTCGAGAGAAGGTACATTAGAAGAAGAGAGTCTTTCCATGTTCAAGAGTTACAAAATGGTGCACACGGTGGTGCACGAAATGGTGAAAATCTTCAGCAACACTCTAAACCTCTTCATTTGGGGAAAAAAAAATCCCAAATCCTTCATTTTCTTGATGTTGATTAAGGCAACTTGAATAACAACTATAAATAAAAGCGAATACAAAATCCGCCGTGGGTTGGATTCCAGCGTACACATCAAGTTTTTTATCATCCATTACATTTGTATGGGCATAGGGTTGCCAGTACAACCTTAAAAACAACTAAAGGATGGACAATCAAGTCCACAGCTTTAATTTAAAAAAAACATTGCATTGCATAGAGAAAGGTCAAACTTGCTTACATTCCTCGCTTCAAGCAAAAAAAGCACTGTAGCTAGATTGAATCAGGATCCAGGTACATAATGCGGTTGTGCGCAAAGTGCCGCTTTACATTAGAATGTGTATTCATGCCACTGTACGGGATACTGTGGCTTGCTCAGTCTGAATAGCACCATTCAATAAGGGCCACGCAGACACATCGTGCACACAGATTTACAACCAATCACATGTCAGCAGAGGCTCTGGAAGTGGTGATGCAAAGGACCATGGGAGAGGAGAGGACAGAAGGGGAAATTGGGGGGGGGGGGGGCACCTGGGTTATGGAATTATTTTCAGCGATAACCATGAGGCGGGTCATTCAATCTCCTCAGCTCCACAAGGTACATATGGTCGCAGAACCAACAGGGAATCCCATGTGCAACACTAGATGCATTACATATGACGAGCAAAGCCTTTTAAAAAAGTGTGCAAATATGTCCCAACGATACACAAGTCCACGTGGTGCATGGAATCCTAACAGTTGTCGAGCAAGATATAATATTTCAATGGACATATCAATTGTTAGCAACGCAATTCCTTCAGGAAATTTAATTTTGCGCCCAATATTCTGCATATTCAATGGTTCTTATTTATTGTATTGTGCAATGCAAAACTGCGAACTTCATATAAATGGGGGCGATTAAACATAAGGACTATGTAGCTACACCCATAAAGATTAGGCACTTCATTTTCAGTGTGATTGCAGTAAAGCACAACAGCAATTTGGGATCGGCATGGAAAGTATGCTCATAAATCTAAATAACAGACAATAACTAATTGTTATCTAAATTATTGATCTATTGATTAGGACAAGCAGTTGATCAAGTATGTTAGTTTTCACTGAAGCCTCCAAAAAAGACAAATTGCAAACATTCAATAATTAGTCAAACAAAATTAACAGATTCTGCCAGTGAAACATAGCCTTGACCAAACCTGAAATCTGTGCATTTTCCATCCAACTTCTCTTCTGAGAATTTTAAGCAATATTTAACTTCATTGTACAGATTGCAAAGTACTTGTGACTTTATCCCACAGCATCAAAACAATTTTCATAATCTGCATGTAAATCTTGACATGCATCATAACTGACTACATCACAATAATTAAGACTCAAGTTTCTCCTCAGTACCAAGGTCTGGGGTGTACGTGTGTACTTCCAAGTGCATTCTGTTTGTTGAGTCTTAAAGATAGTTCAGTAGTACACTAATAAGCAGGTTTACTTAGTAGTTAGCACTTCTGTAAAAAATTAAAAAGAAGAAAGGAAAAAAACTGGGTCACTCAAGAGATGTCATGAAGATGTCGGGTCATACAGACCTGAAGCAGAACCCCTAACAACAGCTGTGATTTATATCCAGTAAATTAACATGGAGGGCACAGGCAAAACCAGAGACATTGGCTCCACCTAGAGGCATGCACAGGAAATGCATTCAGTGATTAGATGCTTCTACACAGGCCAATATCACACTGTAGGCCAGGGATACTGAAATCTGGCCCTCGGGTCAGTAGTGCTGCTGGTTTTCAGTCCTCCCCACTAATCAGGGGTAGACCCTAACACACCGGGAGAGTGTAATCTGTGGCCAAGCAGTGATATTACTGGACTGAGGACTATCAGGCAGAAGAGAAAGGCAGCAGCACTGCTGACCTTGAGGGCCAGATTGGAGTATTCCCGCTGCAGGCCAAAAATACCAATGAAAGGGCTAGAGAGAAAACCGACCTTCATAAAAATAAGCGGTTTCAAATGGAAGCACGGAGCAGCTAAGTAGGGTATCCACAGGCAAGCTGAGTGACTGAAGGACAGCATGAGCTCCATTCAGAGCTGCAACACGATAGCTCATGGTGTGTTACCCAGGGGCAATGCTGTTACCCACGGACATAGCAGTTACCCAGGGGCAATGGAGTTACCCACGGGCATAGCAGTTACCCAGGGGCAATGGAGTTACACAGGGGTAATGCAGTTACCCAGGGGCAATGAAGTTACACAGGGTCAATTTTGTTACCCAGGGCCAATGCAGGTACCCAGGGGCAGTGCAGTTACACAGGGGCAATGCAGGTACCCAGGGCCAATGCAGGTGCCCAGGGGCATAGCAGTTACCCAGGGGTAATGCAGTTACACAGGGGCAATGCTGGTACCCAGGGGCAATGAAGTTACACAGGGGCAATTTTGTTACCCAGGGCCAATGCAGGTGCCCAGGGGCATAGCAGTTACCCAGGGGCAATGCAGTTACACAGGGGCAATGGTGTTACCCAGGGGCAATGCAGGTACCCAGGGGCAATGCAGGTACCCAGGGGCAATGCAGGTACCCAGGGGCAATGCAGGTACCCAGGGGCAATGCAGTTACCCAGGGGCAACGCTGTCACCCAGGTAATTAATCCCTAAAGAAAAACCCTGCACCGCACCTCTTTACAAAAGTCACTGTCCAATCGTGGATGAATGAGTCTGTGAAAAACGAGTGCGAGCCTGAAGGCTGACAGGCCGGAGGCCGACACCCTCCGCAGGGCCCTTCGGTAAGCTGCAGAGCTGCAGCGGTCCGGTGCTCAGGACACAGCGGGAGCGGGGACAGTAGCACACAGTGATGCGCGTGGGTCTCGGAGCTGCCGTTTCAACATCAGTCTTAAAGGGGAGGGGTTTGCTGGGAGGCGGGACGGGGCCGCCCGTACGCTCCATCGCACAGTTCAGCCGCACCCCGCTGGGTTACGACCGCTCCTCGAAGAACCACATTTGGTGGGCGGAGCCGGAGCAGGGTCGGAGGGCCGGGGCGGGGCTGCCGTTGTCAGACTTCACCACCGCCTCTACGCACTGCTTCGTCTGCGCGTTGAAGAAGGACCCATCCTAAAGAGAGAGAGAAAGACGCCAAAGGTCACATGACATGAGATTTGAACCAGGCCTCTCACTCGTCCAAAGGTGTTCTTAGGCAAACACGTTACCAGTCAGCTAAAGGTGAAATCGCCCCTAGCGAAGAGCAGTAGTTATTTTTGAATTTGAGTGCTGCTGCTACGAGACTTTTTGCTTTACCACACCTTTACTGTGCTTCACTAGCAAATTAGCCAAGCTACACCTGCTACATAAGGAAAAGACATCTTAAATCAGAGACGGAAATCAGTGCTGAAATCAGTCACAGAAATCAGGGCTGAAATCAGTAACAGAAATCCGGGCTGAAATCAGAAACTGCCTGATCCATATTTTATTATTCTTTTTTAAAGCTGAACCTTTATTTTACCAGGCGAGCCCATTAAGATCAGAATCTCATTGACAAAGACAGCCTGGCAACAGGCAAAAGAGTTCTTGTGGAGGCATGAGGAGGGGATGGGGGTAAGGTTAAAAAAGGGGTAAAATCAAAATGAGGTCAATTAAAATAAGTACAAACAGAACAACAACAAACAATAGAGACAGATGAAAGGCAAGCATCAGCCAGACAACACCAAACGAGCAGCATGCAAGCACAAAATGCAACAGCAAAAGCACAAAAATAACGACAGGTGAACATACACAGTGCATGGCGAAATGAGCAGCAACAGGCATTTGCCATTATCAGGATATTATAAGAGATCATTTAATTATTTAATTATGCTGCTTAAAACAGCAGCATAATTAAAACAGCAGCATGTTTCTGAGACAGAGTCCATAAAGGGAGTAAAACGATCACTTTTTTCTGAAAGGCATCCCAGCCCCCAGCAGCTGAGAAACTGAAAGGACGTCATTGAAAGGATTGTTGACAAATGACACGGATAAGAAGGGGTTAAACCAAGCAGAGTCTTGTAAGTGTGAGGCGGTGGATCTTGCCCTGTGTGTGTAAGGATGGCCAGTTAACAGACGCATTAAGGGGGCAGTGCTGTGTTCTGTAAGGGGCTCTAACAGCAAATCTGATGGCCGAGTGGAAGAGCACATCAAGATGCTCAAGTGCACTTCAGCAAAGAGGTATAAGAAGCTGATAAACCAGGGGGTTACACACATGCTCACACACATATGCACATACACACACCTACACACTCACACCAATACATGCACTCATGCAGCAACGCACGCTGACAGACATCTAGCCAGCCACCCACCCGCAGACGCAAACACACACACACACACACACGCACACCCACACAGGTATATCCCGATTCACATCTATATCCCATGCTTACCTTCAGACACCCGTAACGCAGGCAATGTAACACACACCATGAAGAACAGCCACAAAGTCTCACAGAGATAACAGCCGAAGGATAAACACCCTCGCCATCTTCCCGTTGCTCCCTCTACGGCAAACCCCATCTCTTCCGTGTCGACCACCCTTAACCAACCGAACTGTGCGGTGTTCCCCATCTCGTTGTAACCGTGCGGATATATTTTTTTTAATATATATTTTTTATGGGCTTTTTCAGCTTTATTGGAAAACACAGCGTAGAGAGACAGGAAGAATGGGGAAAGAGAGAGGGAGAGACGTGCGACAGAGGTTGTGCAGTCGGACTCGAACCTCCGACGTCGCGGCTCGTAACGAGTGTGCGGACAGCGCTCTACAGGCTGCGCCACGAGACGCCCCCCCCCGACCGCGCAGATATTAAAACCCTATGAAGTCATCCCAGAGCAGCGCTTTGTCTCGGAGAGCTGAGGGTTCCCCCGAGGCCACACCCCGCGGACGCGGGGAGCGCTGCGAAGCGATGCCTTTTCAGACGGAAGGCCGCTCGCCGCCGCGCGTCGCCATTTCTGACACGCTCCGGCAGTTTGCCCCAGGGCCTTACGGTTTAGCACAGGAACTCTTAAAGGAACTCTTCAGGAACTCTTAAAGGGCACTGTGAATATCAATAACGTCTGCCATCGATTCTTTGCATTTAATTTGCGATCTGTGAAATACTGCTAATAATCGAGGATTTGCCATCACATATTTTTACATCTGAGTGGCTTTGTTGGTGCTATAGTGCAGACTGCCCAAATAACCCAGTACCAATGCTCTTGACAAAATAATACAAATACTTTGACAGCCCACCTTCAAGTCTGATCAGTTTTTCAGTTCTTTAAAGACTCTTCACACAACAGCTGTACATATTTGACAAATAACCACAAGCTTACAAATGCCCACAAAAGTTATTCACGCCTTGCACATACATGTAAATTAAATGTATAGTTTCCCCAGTATAGTATTGTATAGTAAATGTATAGTATTGTTGTCTGAAAGTCAAAGGCCTTAACATCAGATGTTGCTCTCAGGTTTAAAAAAAAATGTATTTACTCTCAGGAGCTGGCTAAGAAGAACGTTTAGTCGACTTTCATCAGCAAACCTTCAGCAGATTTCCTATTGGGGTCTAATGCCCTCGCACGGGTTGAACAGAAAACTTTACATCCATTATGTAGCAAAACACAACAAAAGGAATAGATGCAGCAATTATAACTAAGGCAGATACAAAAGCCCTCCCCCCTTACATGCGCAAGAAACGCGTTCGCCGAAATGTCTGTCGATCCTCACGAGCGCCTCGTAAAAAGCAGGGCGTTTTCCGCGGGCCGGTATCGAGCGGCTGCGCGGGCTCTGATCACTCACAGGCCGTTAACCCTTCCCGAGGGCCCTCGCCGCACGGGCGGGGCCGTTAAACGCACGAGCGGCCCGCGGGACACGCGTAGCACCGGCGCAGAAACGGCGGGAGAAAAAGGCGGGGTCAGTACCTCTCTGAGGACGAACTTCTGGTCCTCCGGCACGGCCTGCTGGGGCACCCGGCACGGGCGCAGGGTGAGGTACCCGGAGCCGGGCTCCGCCGCCGCGCAGCCCCCCGGCTGCCGCGTGTTGAAGCGCACCTCGTGGTCCGAGGAGTACTCGAAGAACTGCGGGGGGGGGGCGGGGGGAGAGAGACAGAGAGAGAGAGCGAGAGAGAGACGGGGCGTTAGCCGACAGCGACGCCCGGAGATGACCCGTCGCCAGGCCGCTACGCTCTCTACCTGGGACCGAGAGAGCGTTAGGCCTTATCCCTTTCCGTTTATCACCTTCAGCCACAAACGTGTTAATAACGCGCCATCAAAGATGCAACTGGCGCCAAGATCTTTTTCACGTGATGTCATGCTGATGTATCAGTGCGCAGGCTGTTCCCGGATGGAAAGGGCTACTCCTATCTGCAGTAAAAGGGCATTGCCACTGCTACGATGCTAGAGACATTTCTGCAGTTCACTACCATCCAAGTGAACTAGTTATGTAATTCATATTTTATTTAGAAGTCATTTTTACAGGTAGTCTCCTTTTCAAGAAAAAAGCTGGTCCAGACAGCAAAACCACATACAGTTTCAGACGGTACACAACAACAACAGCACAGAAACGGGAGCACAGCGACAATGACAATCAGTGTTTAAAACTACAGGCACACAACAATTTACAATTAATCTTGGTGACTGTGCCCAAGGTGCCCCAGAGTATTAAACTGGAACATCATTTAGAATGTATGTCACAGTTTCTGAAGTGGTTGGCCCATATGCCTGTCAGCATCTGATGTGTATGAGACGTACAAAATAAAGTCTCTAGACACTTGCAGACCTCTACTGAACTTCTTTACATTTTCTTGTTCTTTTAGATAACTGCAGAAGCGGTACTCCCATGAAAAAATGGTAGATTTTGTTACTGAGTAAAGTGCAAAGCGCACTGTGGTTGTATTGAAAATAGCCCTAAATCAGTGTAAAATCGTAAAACTCCGCAGATGGCGAAACGGCTCATTTGCTCCTCCTGCTTCAGATAATGAAGTGATCTCTTCTCCAGGAGAAATGCACGTTTTTGCATTACCTGGCAGAAATGCAAATGGTGTCTCTGGAAATTAAACATAATAGGCTGGAAAAAATGCAGAGTGTGGCATTTCTCGTTAAAGAGGGAAACACGAATAAGGTGCAGAATCACACGACCTGGCACCCCAAGCCTTTTTTAAATAAAATCCTTCAGAAAACCTCACCTCCTCCTTGAAATCCCATGAATTACAACTCATATTTTTGTTACCTGCTCCTCAAGGGAGCTCCAAAAAAAGTTTTGGTTACTGTAATTATGCTTGTACTCTTTAAAGTTAAAGATTGCACACAGTGTTTTCAGAAGAATAGCTTAATTGTCTCCACTAAGGTAGCGCATTACCTCATATTTCAGCTGAGCTGGATCTCCCAAAGCCTGTTAAATGGGCCCTGCTTTCCTACTCACCGCACATTAGCTTGCCATGCAGCTGCTGCAGTGGGTCCTGCGCTAGCCCTCATCCGCGGGAGTCGCTAATGCGCAACAAGGCAGGGAAACCCCTGTCGACTGAAACCCTGGTTACCGTGGCGACACTGTGGCCAATCACGGATGCACTGTCCTTCAGAACTCACAGCCATGGTTTCCGCAGCCACTGTCAGCATGTGATTCCACACTACCAACGTTTACCAAACCCTACAGGCCACAGTTATGCGATGCTATCCTCTGGTCCTGGATGGGCTCCTGGAGTTTTTGCTGTTATTCAGAACTTAAATAATCAATTAATGCTTCTCTGCGCAGCATTCACTGTGGCCCCCGCATAAGACCTGAGCGAAGGACCTCTTATTCGCCTTCTTTTCACTGTATCATGGCTACAGTATCATGCAGAAGCCGAAGGTCATACATGGCAACAGAAGGAGATTTAATGGTTAAATTATTTTAAATTAAAGTTACATTTACAAATATGTCAGTTTTTTTGGTTGAAAAGTAGGCCAACATGTTTACATTTATCTCTGAATAAGCTGTAAAGTTACTGTTTTGTTTAAAAGCAGACAAAAATGTTTACATTTCCTTAAAAATCTGCATGTTATTTTGTTGTAAAAAAAAAATGCTGATACTTCTGAATTCCATTATTTTGTTAAAATGTGTTATTGGCATAGCCAATGTTTTTCAATATCTTTTTTTTTACAATGTTTTACAGTAAAACATTCTGATCAGTATAAATTAGTATTTCTAAGTCACTTAAATGTTTTAATACCATTTTAAGACTATCAACTCACTTCAATAATTATCAAGATAATATAGTGAAAATGATGGTGAAGATAATCGTACTCTAAAATCTTTGTATCAGCACACGCCTGGCTGCAGGTCACCCCTATAGCGCCTGCACATACAGATTCAAAAGAAGGTGCCGAGCGCTCACCTGGTTCTGTCCCATGCCATGGCACGGGTACAGAATGATCCGGTGACCCACTACTTTGTTCTCATCTGGCGGGTTGTAGTCGAAGCAGTAGTTTTCCATCCCTCTGTTCTTTAGCTGAGGGGAATGCAACATATATTTTTATGAACAGTGATAATAAGAGTACTGGTACAGATGGTCGTAGATGGCACAACTTCCTCAGTCACAGTTAATTTGGGGTCTTCCTGCGGGTGGGGGGGGGGGACTCACCATCCCAAACATCCCAGGCCGGTCCTCGGGGACCTGAATGTCGGGATAGACGTTCTCCAGGAACCACTTGAAGTCCTTGCAGCCCAACTTCTCTCTGAGTTTCCGCCGGTCCTTCACGTCTCCGTAGGCCTCCTAATAAGACACGCCCACACCCTGTTAACACCTGAGGACACGGCCACACCCTGTTAACACCTGAGGACACGGCCACACCCTGTTACACACTAGGACACACCCACACCCTTTACACACATAGGACACGCCCACACCCTTTACACACATAAGGACACACCCACACCCTTTACACACATAAGGACACGCCCACACCCTTTACACACATAAGGACACGCCCACACCCTTTACACACATAAGGACACCCCACACCCTTTACACCTCACGATGGACCGGATTCACAGTTCCTCTTTCAACACACACACACACACACACACACACACAGCACAGCAAATTTCAAAGGCCTGGATTCGTATTCTTTTATCTTATCTCATTGAGTGTCAGCACTTACCAAAGGCATTCACACTTACCATAATCACACACTGCACTGATACCAGCACTACACTACCACACATTTACACCACTTATAATTATAACAGGTTGTCGGGCCTGTTCCTCAGAGTCCCTATATTTTTAATCTGTAAAGGCTAGAACTGAAGCTAGAGCTCCAAATAGTTACTGAGAAATAAATGATCTTCCAAAATGGCCACCTTTTACTGAGGCATCATTTCCAGAAGTCTGTATCTCCGGGAAAAATATGGATAGAAATGTAATTAATTTTGTAAGATTACTGGGGTAACCAAAATATTTATACATGGGTACTACTGGGAGGCCCAGCTAATGGTTTGGAAGCTACTAAAGTAATCCAAGATCTAAAAAATAAAAATTGCATAGAAGTAGAGTAGAAATAGGAGAATGACTATGGCAAATGTTATTAAATTTAGTAGTCAAACTGTAAAGTTTGGCATGTTAAAAAAATAAAAATCCAGGAGTAATTACTTTCATGAGGCAACAAAACTGGAATGTGGGCTCAGCACCTTGACAAAAGATTTAGGAGTAGGTAATGAGGTTTTGATCAAAGACTAGTTTTGGTTTTGTAGACGGACATAATTGAAAATGAAGTAAAGGACCATACAGATTTATAAGATGTCATGTGAAACGCAGTATGAGTAGAGGCAGAAACTCTCCAGGAAAATGGTAAGCATTGTTGGGCTGAATGGCCTGTATTCGTCATTAGGTTATGTTTTGTTATATTATGTTACCTTTAAAACAAGTCAACTATATGCAAAATAATGGTTATAATGTATACCGGTGAAAATCACATGTGAGAGTATGTTTTCAGGCTCATTCTTCCACCTTTTCAAAGGAAATATGTACACAGCTAATTTGTGGAAATGGATATCATCCTTACGTAACTCCTGCAAGTTAAAATGACACATTTTCATACTGTTATAACGTCTGCTTGAATGCAATACAGTCTTTGGCCACCAGAGTTTGCTATTCTGGTACAGGGTTGCAACCACAGAACTTGCAACAGAGAAACCACACTGTTGCAAACGACCGCCCTGTTTAAAAAACAAAACAAAAACAAAACAACGCTTTTTTATAACTGTTTGTGGATATGCAAGACCATATTTCTTATGGTTTATAGTTGTGACAAGGCCGCCCACCCCCTTGCCTGTGTCCAAAAATGGTATTGCATCAAGATATGGTCTTATAATCAGGATTAAGAATAAACAGATTTTAACCATGAAGGAATTTCATGAGGATTATGACCTGGTGCACATATCAAAATGATATCCCTATGCTTTATTTGTGAATGTGTCATGAATGTACAGTTATGCCCAGATATGACTTTTCCGTCTTAGACGTTTCTGTTGATCTCATTTTCATTCATTTACATTCATATTTGGAGAAAAAACTACTCATTTTGTGTTCTTTTCATTCTGCATAGTTCTATAAATTAACTCATTTTTATTGCCTCATATCCTACATACAATCAGATGAGTGATAACCCACCAAACCGGTTGCCATTTAGGAATGTCTTTTGACCCCTCTGTCTGTTAAATTATGCTGACACCTTGTCTAAAATTTGGTTTCATTCATTTTAATACACAGAGACTGCTTGAAGGAAGTATGAGGAAAATTGGAAACACAGGTCTAACTCCTAGTTGAGTTCTGATGGACTGACCCAGCTCTGTGTATTAATGTTGACAGAAATGACGCTGGAACATCTAATCAATGATACAAGGCTGCGTGCTCAGCTCAGCCTGGAGGCCGGGTGCCATCGCAGCCACAGGGAACTGGGCCAGGTTTTCATCCCCCTTAAAGGGGGAGTTTCTCCTGGCCTCAGAACTCCACGTGGACCACCTGGGATGGACACAGGTCCAGAACTGGGCTTGGTGAATGAAGAAGTATTTGGTGAACTGGAAGTGATTAAGTGAAAAATTGTGTTTTGGAAGGGCATATGTAGAGGGCCACATAAATATGGTGTATATGTAGAGGGCCACATAAATATGGTGAAATATAAATATAAATTTATATATGCAACTCGCTGCTGGCTGGTCTGCCAGCATCCGCCATCAGACCCCTGCAGCTCATCCAGAATGCTGCAGCGCGTCTGGTCTACAACCTCCCCAGACATTCCCATGTCACCCCCCTGCTCACTGACCTCCACTGGCTGCCTGTTATGGCTCGCATCAAATTTAAGACCTTGGTGCTTGCATACCAGGCAGTTAAGGGGTCAGCACCAGGATACATCCAGAGGATCATCAGACCCTACACACCAGCCAGACCTCTCCGTTCTGCCACCTCTGGACGCTTGGCACCTCCCCCCCTTCGTGTCTGTACTTCCCGCTCCCGTCTGCTGTCTGTCCTGGCCCCTCGCTGGTGGAATGACCTCCCCGTGGCGGTCAGAACAGCAGAGAATCTGACTACCTTCAAATGCAGACTAAAGACTCATCTCTTCAGGCTGCACCTCTCCCCACCCCTCCCTAGCCTATAGTTTAGCTCAATGTACCTAGTTAGGCTAATACGATCACGTTAGTTTTTATTTGGCAGGATTGTTTTTGTCTGATTCTGATTAGGCAAATGTGATTTCAGTGCTAGTTTGTACTTCTTTTGCACCTCTGCACCTTGAACTAATGCACTTGTTGTACGTCGCTCTGGATAAGAGCGTCTGCTAAATGCATGTAATGTAATGTAATAAATATATGTAAATATAAATATGGTGCATCGGACTGGCTACTTCAGAGCCATCGCGAACTGCCCCATGCTGCTCTCCCAGCATACACTGAAGAATGAAGGTCATTGTTTGTCATTTTTTAATCTCTCAAAGAGTTTGATTTCCAGTTTCACCACCATTTCAATTGCAATAAAGCACCCCACACGCTCTTTTAATGTGCTATTAGACAAGCAAGAGACGAATAATCCCAAAAGGGAGTATTCTACCAAAGGGTACAATGTGTATCCCCACTGCTAGACTGCAATCAGCTGGCATATCCTCTCCAGCCAGCGAACAAACAGCGCCATCTACTGGCCAGATGCACAAAATAATGCAGATGCATTATCACAGCAATACATGCAGCGATTTAAAGAGGATCGCTCTGCACACACCGGGCATTTTTAGCCCTCCGTGTGTTTTCGTAAGAAGCGGGGCTCATCGTGGGGCGATTTGCATGGGGGCTCACGCGCGGGGGAGAGCTCGCTTCGGTCCGCGGCCGCCGAGCGCGACGCCGGATTCGGAGCTCATTACCCGTGAGTTACGGCCCTGCCGAGCCGCGCTTCCGCGGAGAAACATCTGCGGAGCGCGGCGGCCCGACCGCAGCTTCGCGGCGCTGAGGGATGATGGATGGCGCCGGTGCGAGCCAGCCCGTCTTTAATTGGCCGTTCATCAACTCGTCCCGTTTGCGGGGAACCACCTGCCCCACCCCCCCCCCTCCCCCCCCCCGCCGGAGGAGGTGATCCATCACGGGCGGATGGCGGCCCGGTCCGCGCCGGCCCCGCTCCCCCCTGGGCATTTCGGGGCTCAATGACAGTTGTGAATTCATAAAAACAAGGCAGGGCAGGGAACATTCTAGACCACAATTTCCTTGTGCACGTAAAGAATTCCTCCTCAACTGCGCAACTAACCCCACAATTAACAGCCAACAAACAGCATCCCATTCTGAAACTGTTCATTTAAATCTAATTATCCCACTCTTAGGTTTAAATATATTACCAAAGATAAAGAAACATACAGTATATGCAGTAGTATACTGAGAGCAGAGCATCAGTAATTAGTACTTATGCTACTGCATGCACCTGCTGCAGAACACACTGTAACATTAAAGAAAGCAGATGTCATTACATGTCACCTACAATATACAAAAAATAGCATACACTATACTAACCCCTTCCTTAAACACAAGGCTGAAAATAACATACCCAAACTAAATTGGTTATTACTCTTGAACCCTTTTGACTACTGGCATAATTCTGGTCTCTTCTGAAAGGCAACCCTGGGCAGTTTGTTTTCCAAGTAACCGAAGCTCAAACACAGTGGAAGTGGATACAGATGCTTGTGGCTGTGTCTGGTGGGTTTAGAAACCCAATGGAGCCACAGCCACAACACTGGACAAGTCCTGGTTCGAATTTGATGACGATACACCAAAAATGAGCATTCTGCATTTTTTTCCCCCCAGCTTTGTCTAGGCGGGTTTCCAAAAAGGCCATTTGCAGACTCCAAAAGGACACTTGGTAACCAAACGATATTATGGATGTTCAGAGGCGTAAAATACTATATAGTGTATACTACACGCTAGTTGAAGACGTTTGTGGAAATTAGCTCGCCTTCCCCCTGCCTGTCACCCTACCCCTCAGTCTTAATCCCCCGCCGCCCTCCACCTCCCCCTTCCTCCCCCACACCTCCTCTTGCCACCTCTGGCAGCAGCAGGTCTGGAAAATAACTATATTAGCTAACTAGTTTATTAATCCATTGATTGAGGTCCACTGATAGAAGTTTTCGTCAAACACCCCACCCCCATAAACATGTCAAATGTCCCACAATTGCAACATTTATTATTTAAAATCTGGCCTACTCATTATTTATAAGCATACTGAATAATAATACATTTATTCTGAGAACATATTTTTGATGCTCACCAACATAAAATCACAACAAGATCACAACCTGTGCTGTGGTGTCAAAGCTGTTTTCACCGTCCTCCTCAGAAATATTCACTCAGACGAGCGATTTCTTCCAAGGACTCTTCGAGTCTTCTGTTTAAATTTAGCATTGCAAAATCATTTTGTGGTAAGACAACAACCTTTTTAGGCATAAAGCCTCAAGAACTTTTTTTTGCCAGTGCATAACATTTTCAGTTTGTGTACTCAAAAACATATGGTTTGTTTATGCAGGAGAAACAATACGTGTCCGTTCATGCAAGCCTAGCAGGCTATACACATTAGAAACGTAATTTAATCAGCTAAAACACTGGCTGTGTACTGGGCAGAGCTCAAGTCATTGCTGGTGCACACTGGCTCCCATCAGCTATACTGAGGGACTGCTTGGCCAGCACTTGTCATAGAAGCCAGTAGGCGGACTCATTTTGTTTCAGAGTCTATCCAAACTGGAGAAAGCATTCATACGTACGCAATACTTTGGCATATTTATAACAGCAAAATGGACAACGATGAAAATTTCTCAGGATAATGTAAATAATTGACCTTTTTTTCGCTTCTTCTCCAAGTTATCACGTTTTTATTACCGTGGATTTTGCTCGCTAGATCCTTGCCGTGATAAAAACACACAGAGTGGTTCATGTTATCAGTGGATTTCCAAACTGCATAGAAGGTGAGGACCCCCAAGTTTTTTTTGCCACCCCACGTTACAAAATAAGAAAGGGGTTAAAAGTGGTAATAACATGTATTCAAAAATACAGTGTCCCCCAAAAGTATGGGAACGGTAGAGTGAAAATTGTTGTGGATTGTGGATTGTTTTCTGTAAAATGGTAAAACATATACTGCATGTAAATTCCGTTAAATAAAACTTAAAATAAGACTAGCTGTCTGTACTTTCAAATATAGATTTTTTGCTCTAAAATTCAAATGCCTTAAGTATCTAGCAAAAATAAATTTCACTCTACCGTTATACCATACTTTTTGGAAGGGCACTGTATCCGTTTAATAGTTACCATTTTGAATGAAAAAACGCAAATAACATTTATTATATGGTTGTACGCTAACAGCACCTTTTCCTACAGCGCACTCCAGCGAGAGGAGCCCATCGCACTGAGTTCATCGCTCGGTGCGGACACCCGGGGGCCGGGAGGGCCGTGTTTCACTCCAGATGAAGTGCGCCGCGAGCGGCTCTGAATAAAAGATGCGGTGCAGCGGAGCTCTGCTTACAGGCCGGGGCAGGTTCAGCCCGCACGAGAGCGCGAGCGCCGGGCGGCGCCGCGGCGCGAGGCTACGCTAACCCAGCCGCCGAAACAGAATAGGCCCGGTGCAGGGCTGGCGTGGCTCGCCTGAAACGGCGATCTTCAGCAAAGCGCAGCGCTAGCGCACCGACCTAGCGGCGCGCTCTCGGAGCGCTGCGACAGGCCGCGGACGCAGGTCGCGGCCACTGGTGTCATGCCACGCGCGCTTCCTGCCTCGCCCGTGTCACATGGCCGGGGGAGCGGCAGAGAGCCTTCGCCCGCGAGGAGCCTGCGTTCGGGCGCCACGGCGACGGAGCGACTCAGGCTCTCAAGGCAGTTCCGTACAGGTCACGCGCAGGCTTTTTCGGATTTTAGCACGATGTCATCGTGCTTCAGACCACCTTCACTACAAGAGGGCATTAAACCCACGTTCTACATATGGTCCGTTCTGACTACGGAGAGACACTCCACTCATATCAATAAAACACTAAGAAATGTTTGTTTACTTCTGTTTTTATAGCATTGTCTTTTGGTCATGTGCAGCACATTGGGCTACAGCCACTGTATGAAATGTGCTATATAAATATTAAATGCGCTATCTAAATATTGATTGATTGATTGAGTGATTGAAATGTAGCCTTCCTTCACACTGAGAAAGTGTGGTTTCATCTGTCACATTTCTTTCCTTTTTTCCCTGACTCAAACAAACACATCGGTTCGAGCTTGTGGCCTTCAGATTCCAAACCAGAATCCAACACTTGCTCTAGCCTAAACTGAGAGACTTGGTCAGTGTTCTTTATTCATTTAGAACCTTATTAAAAGAAGAGCACGTAACATGACCACATGGTGTGAGCTGACTCACGCTCGGCCAACAGACTCTTGTGATTAAGATCTGCGCACTTGAGGGCCATCTCAAAGTGCTCTTCAGTTTCCCCACACCCCCGTCAACACTGATCTCGCTTCAGTTCAGGAACTAAGCAACTTTTGGGGATGAGAATGGAGGGAAGTGACATATTAAACAGCTGATCAAAAAAAAACAACTAAATTACCAAGCGATGAAGTCCTTATATACGGATACTACATTAACCAATTTATAAGCACTGGGGTTTTCAGTCAATTCACTTATATTTGGTGTTTCATCCACCAGTTTTTATTATTTAAAAAATTATTGCATAATAAATTAAGGTTTTATACAGATACATCTGCCTAAACCTTGACCCGACCGCAAAAATAAGTATTTTACCATACAGAAATAAAATACGGACTGACTGAACCATGAGGTCCGAGTTTCCATTACACTATCAACGAATGAAATCTATCTGTTTAAAAATAAAGAGTGGAAAAAGCAGGTTCATGAAGAACAGGTTTGATTCACTAGATAAACGGTGCATACCTAATGACGTACAGAAAAGAACAGAACAGTATGTGAAAGGCTTTTGGGTGTCTGCTCACTCACATGCACACATGCACACCCAGGCAAACACAAACAGGGACATACAGTGCGACATAGCTCAGGAGGTAAGACCGATTGTCTGGCAGTCGGAGGGTTGCCGGTTCAAACCCCGCCCTGGGCATGTCGAAGTGTCCTTGAGCAAGACACCTAACCCCTAACCCCTAACTGCTCTGGCGAATGAGAGGCATCAATTGTAAAGCGCTTTGGATAAAAGCGCTATATAAATGCAGTCCATTTACCATTACCATTTACAGTGGTCACAGGCAGGGGTGCCCCCAGGGATTTTGGGCCCCATGAAAAGATCTGTTATTGGGCCCCACCACCCCAGAAAATCCTACGATCTAATATTTTTTGGGTCAGTCAAGGCCCTTGGAATCGTTCTAAACCCACCCCCACCACCACCCCACCCGTCATGGTGTCCCTTGTCACAGATGGGTAGTAATGAAGAGCAGTTAAGTTAAGTAGGATGAATGTGCGTAAATGTTTAAAGTTGTGTAATTAAGACTGTGCTTATTAGAATGTCAAGATTTTCAATAGCTGATCATAAAACTCAACCAAGCAGAACCACCAAACAATCTGTATTGGTATAGGAATCAGCCAACAGTTTCCCTGAATAATCTGGAACTGGCATCGGTCAGAGATTTTCATATGGGTGCATCTCTAGAGCAGACGTGTCTGGGGTGTGAGGGGTGTGCGGGGTGTTGGGCGGGGGCCTACCAGGCGGGCGTGGGGGTTGCGATGGTAGTACAGCTCCTTGTAGCCGTCCATCCAGACCTCGGCGGCACGCACGCTGTTGGCCAGGGCCTTGCTGCGGGAGTAGGGGGCCTTTTTCGGGAAGACGTGCCCCACGTGGGAGCAGGGGTGGATCTCCAGGCTGCCCCCGCACTGCCAGATCTGGGTAACACGCCGCAAAGACACGGTCATAATCACACACTTAAAATTCAGTCAGGACATCAAAGGCCACCTACTTAAGACATCAAAGGCCACCTAGGCCTGTTCTCAAAGTGTTATCGCTATCTTCTTTGCTTTTATTGTGTTCTCCCTATTTGGAATGGCAAGTCACACGCGGGGGCCTGCATTAATTGCATGCGCAGGGCCGTCGTTAATTTGAGAGAGTGCAGATTAGCACGCGCATGCACTGCAGCGCACCAGCTGCGCGTTACGATAATGCCTCCTGCGCAGATGGCACTGCCAAGGTCAGGATTCAAGTCAATGGGGCACATGGGGGACCGGCGCTCCAGCTGAACAAAGCAGCTGAACCCGTGAACGCCCATAAATGGCCTTTCCATAGACGTATGCGCTATAATTTACGCATCGCGTATATCTGACATGAGTCTGATCCATTCATTTCAGTTCCACGGGTTTCAGGAAAATCTCCTGAAACCATTTGGCCAGTAAAAATCCTGTAAAAATACATTTATACCTAAACGGGGCCCCTTGGATAAATTAAACTATACAACTAAAAAATGATAAATTTTAAATAATCCCAGCTAAAGTGGATGGCTGCAATAAGTGCAGGCTAAGCCAATGGCTGACTAGAGACTATAAAGGCTTAGTAGCTCCATGCTCGGGATAAATAGGAATATACCATCAAACTGCTAATTCTGTATGAAAACTTTCTCAGTGAAATGCTCTGTGAAAACAGCATCGGCGATGGCTCTGATGTCACATTCTCTGTTGGCAAATCGCAAATTGTAGTTCACTGCGAAAACGTCTGAATATTTCACGCGGACTTGGCGACCTCCGATAAAATATTTCCACTGGGGTTTCCCCTCGCCGCGTAACACGTCAGGGAACGGGACAATAATGACGTCAGCGGCGACCGGCGAGCGGCTCTGCCGGAGAGTGACTCACCCTGAAAGAGAACTCCAGGTTCTCTCCGCCCCACACCTCCATCCCCGTGTCGTAGGTGCCCAGGTACTGGAAGTAGGTCTTGCTGACCGCGAACAGACCTCCGGCCATGGTGGGAGACCTGGCCAACGGGAGAAGGGGGAGATGAAATGTATCTGGAAGACACGCGCAGCACGTACTTCCACACTTAAAATCACCTCGCCCTGTTCTCTACAATGTCTGTTCGAACACAACAACATTACCACAACTACATTACATTTAAGTGTTTAGCAGATGCTCTTATTCAGGGCTGTCCAACCCAGCTCCTGAACCATCCTGCAGGTTTTCATTCCAACTCACAAAGCATGTGAGTTGGAATGATCTCATTGAGCTGATAATTAGCAGAATCAGGTGTGCCAAATTAGGGTTGGAATGAAAACCTAAAGAATGGCAGATTTCTAGGAACAGGGTTGGGCAGCACTTCTCGTATCCATAGTGACTTCAACGGCTTTCATTTTCAAATAGCATTCATGAAAACGGAAAAACAAACCCTTCACTTCTTTCACTTCACAGGTTTTTGGTATGCGTCTTCACGGCGGCAGTCACATGACTGAAAGTGAAAGCTCTTGTGGTGTTTGGACACCATGTGAAATTGACTTTTACTTTTGCTAATGACAAAGTTGTATTTGTAAATTGTACAGCTGAATATGACCAACCAGAGGAGTCGTGGTCAGAGGTTACCTATCTAATTCATGCAATGGTATAGAGTTTTGCAATCGTCAAAGGTATTATATTGTTTTTCATCCAATTAACATTAAAAATTGCACACTGCCACATTGTGAGAAAGAATTTGTAACGTAACCTTAAGGGGAATTTTTTGTCTTGAATGAAACTTGCACCATTTCATTAAACAATATGATAATCATAGATATGGTTTACCACTCAGTCCTACCTAGAAGTATATTACCTAGATGCTTAAATATTTTGTGTAGTAGCTCAACATGCACATTTAGCTATTTTTTTTGTTTACCATCAAGTTTTTGAATGTTTTCAATATTTCACACAGTTCAGTGTTAACAAAATTAGATAAATGTATTACTGCATTTTGATTGATCCTTATTTTTCTACAGTTACGGTATATTTAAGTTTACTCTTGTGCAATCTGCATTGAAAATCCAAATATCATAAAATAGGGCCTGTCATGCTGTTAATAATATGAAAAACATCAGGATAAGATATTCTGGCCATATCGCACAGGCCAAGTTACATCACCACACCACTACACTCAGATCACCCAATCAGTACTATCCCTAATTTCTATGTTTTAAGGATGGTGTAGAGACTTGCACTTGTGGTTGCACACAAAGTATTGTCTCTTTCTTGGTTCTGAACTCCTGTAAATGACAAGGACCTTACAAAAGGCTGCATATGGGATTTAAGATCATATTAGAGGGGCTGAGGAGAGTACTTGAGTTATTTCGTAAATCCTTCCATCTCCTGCCTCTCATTGGTCTGCACCTGCCCCGCCCACCTGATGACATCGGTGGGAGACTTCCGCCTCTTCTGCTCGTACTCCGGAACGCTGTGCCAGGTGAAGACCAGCCTCCAGTCGAACCCCCCGATCTGGGGCTCCCCAGGGTTCCCCAGGTACTGGAAGGTGTTCCAGTCGATGACGTCGATGACGGGACACACCACCGCCGTCTCCTCTTCCTTAATTCTGGGGACAAAACTGACCATCAGGTCTCCACGGAGAATTGCAGTCTGTGCACGTTACAGTACATTACATTACATTACAGGCATTTGGCAGACGCTCTTATCCAGAGCGACGTACAACAAAGTGTATACAGTAGACTGCAGTCTGTACACGTTACAGTAGACTGCAGTCTGTGCATATTACTGCAGACTGCAATCTGTGCATGTTACAGTAGACTGCAGTCTGTACACGTTACAGTAGACTGCAGTCTGTGCACGTTACAGTAGACTGCAGTCTGTGCACGTTACTGTAGACTGAAGTCTGTGCACGTTACAGTAGACTGCAGTTTGTACACGTTACAGTAGACTGCAGTCTGTGCATATTACTGTAGACTGCAATCTGTGCATGTTACAATGGACAACAGTTTCTGCATGTTACAACTGACAGAAGTTTGTGCACATTACAACAGACTGCAGTTTGTGCACGTTACAACAGAGTGGAGTTTGTGCACATTACAACAGACTGCAGTTTGTGCACGTTACAACAGAGTGGAGTTTGTGCACATTACAGTCTGATGTGAATGGTGTGTGTGCCCTGTGATACATTGGCGGCCTGTCCAGGGCTTATTGGGCTCTCGCCCAATGCACGTTGGGATGGGCTCCAGCACCCCCCGCGACCATGACCAGGAATAAGCGGGTATAGATAATGGACGGACGGAAGGCTGGCTAACACATTGACAAAATAACAGAATGCGTTTCAACTGCCCATCTTAAATATACAGACTGTATAAAATATGATGAGTGCCTTTTTATGGCAAAAGCTGATTTTACATGATAATCTTATACAAGTCCCCATGTTCTTTGTTGTTATATATTCATTAACAGGAAGCTTTTACAGTACAGGCATTTAGCAGATACTGATATTCAAAGTGACTTACACAGCTTTTGCATTTTAACTTTGCATCCATTTACACAGCCGTAAACACAGTAAAACAAATTCACTTACAGAGCCCTATACCTCCACCACATTCAGACCATCTTCCACAATATTGCATGTATCTACATGAGAAAAGGTGGATTCCAGGTTTGTGTTATATTTTGGCCTCTGATTTACAGTCTTCTCAATCTTCTCTTGTGATCCACAGGACCTGCTTAGTATCATATATACACACTATTAAATATCTCACTAACTTTATAATGGTTTTGATTGTCCTAAAACAGCTGTGCAAAAACTAGATCTACAGTCCAGAGACGGAACCTACGGTACGTGAGGCTTCAGGACCAAGAGCGAGCCTATCAATCACAGAAGCAGTCATGAGACTTGGCACTCCACAGCAAACCGCTGCGATTGGTGCAAAGCAGCAGCGTCACCGCATCACACGCGACGGCGCCGTTCGAGGGCTGGCGGCTCGTCACCCGCCCGTCGCTGCCCGTCGCAGAGGCCCGGCGTTAGCCCCGAGGGTCGCGACCTCCTGAAAGAGCGAGCAAGCGGGCGCTCATATCCCGCGGCACCCGACGAGGTCACGGAGGAGGAGGAGGAGGACGGAAGCGGCGCTCACCTGTGCAGCAGCGGCTCCAGCCAGCCCTCGTGGCACTCGCAGTGGCAGTCCAGGAAGGTGAGCACGTCGCCGGTGGCGATGGACGCCCCGAGGAGCCGCGCGCGCACCAGGCCCTCCCGCTTGCGCGCACGGATCAGGCGCACCTTCCGCAGGCCCGAGACGTAGTCCTCCAGCCGCTGCTTCAGGTGATCTGCGGGGGGATCCACGGTCGGGTTTTACTTTACGACGAGTTTCATTCATTTACCCCCTGCCCACAACAGTGACGTCATCAACTGTGCCACACAATTTTCAGCTGTGCCCGTATAGCACAAAGTACACCTTAGTTTTAATCTTTTATTTCATTTTCTGATTTACCACAGTCCAAAATGTATTTTAGTAACGTCATTTATTTATGTATGGCAATTCTTACTAGAAATTCCTTAATAGAATTATTCATTTCTAATTTGTAACAAGAGTCGTGTAATTTAGGAATTCCTAAATGCTGCTTATTTCTTAATGTAATTTATGTAAATTTGTTTAATTGTAAGTTTACATTTAAAATTGCAGTATAAATGGAAGTTTATTTAATTACTTGGATGCCAGCCACTTCACCTGAAGTCCCCTCTGGGAAAAATAAGGTTTTCATATTCTATTATATCCTACTCTACTCTACTCAAATAAACTCTAGTCTATTCTATTATTTAGTTGCTAGGAGGGCTGTAGCTGAAGTGCATGCGCTCCTTCAACAAATTTTCCCACAAGCCATTGCTCACATTACCAGGTCACACAGTGCTGCAGGAGAGATAAACCTGAGCACTAAAGAGGATATTTCTCCTCTGATGACATCTGTTAATTTTTTAAACCACGTTTTGCCAACAACAACCGGCCATGGTGTGGCCATCAAACTGGACATCAGTGAGAATGCAATAATGTCAAATCTCAGATGGAGAATTTGACTTTTACTCAATCTTAAGTATGTCTCTAGTCATACAAACTGAAAGTATTGTAAGACCTATTGAATAAAAATAAAATAAAAATGAAAATAATAAGGAAAATAATAAACAAGGAAAAAAGTAGTTTATATTGTGCATGTTTACCACAGGGTGGCGTTAAAGAGTCTTATAGCAGCTAATCTTTTTTGAATCTTTGCCAGCATACTATTCATTTTAATAATGCCCTTAAGCATTCCTTTCTGATGATTATTATTATAATAACAATTAATATTATTATTATTATTATTATTATTATATAATAATAATAATAAACAGAGGCTATTGGTCCATGGTACAGATGCATTTTCCAATCTTGGAGTAGTTCCAGAGATTATCGGATTTGCCTCAGTTGACCTGACACCTAAATTAGCCTACATATCCAAGGTCCACCTGAGAAAGCACTGCTAAAGATGCACACTAAATAGTACTCAAGAGACTGACAATACAGAGAGGTCACATTCTCACACACAGACCAGCCCCACACCGATTTCAGCTAAACGCTGGTCTACAGGTCCATATGTACAGAGTTCTGAGGCTTCACAGCAAACACTCTTATGTGGCTGTCCCTGGCCACATAAGAACTCCTAGTGGAAACTGCAAGACTGCACATGACACCGTGGGGTGATCAAACACAACGATCACAATCATTGCATCAATGAGGGAGACAGAAGAGTGCAGGCTCTCGGTCAGCAAACAGCGATACATCCTGTAAGATTCACTATTATCATCCCTTTTTTATACGCATTTATTACAGTAATTTGCGGAAACTGCGCAGCCTTCGGTGCAGGGTTGTCCCCGGTTACCTCTGTCGCTGTAGTCGTCGACGAGGATGACCTCCCGGAGCAGGACGTCGGGCGAGGTCTCCAGGACGCTGTGAACGGTCCGCAGCAGTGTGGACCACGCCTCGTTGTAGAAGGCGATCACCACCGAAGTAGACGGGAGGCTCGCGTAGCTGTACTTCAGGTCTCGGCAGCTGCGGGGAGAAGACATTTTGTGAACCGTCAGCATCCACAGTGTAAGGCACGGCTGTCACTGTTCATAGCCGAAACTCACAGGCACCCTCCTCTCCCTCAAATTGGTCCTTCTCCACAGTGCTGCTGAAGTAATAGGCCTATCAGTTTATCTGATTTTAAAAAAGTTTATGTGTAACGTGAGAGTTAAAGAATATGAAACCTCAAAAATGACGGGAAGCCAGTTTCATTAAACTGACCAAATACAAGTCAAAGAGAAGCCCTTTAAAATGAGATAAACGGTAAGTTCAATCAGACTTTTTTTTTTTGTCATTGAGATTCGCATAGAATAGAACTCAAACAGTATTGTAACGAGTTTCACACTGCACACAGTGGTGCCAGATTGGGCAGATTCCCGCCCAACCGAGCTATTTTTCATCTTATTGTGCTGGGGAAAATGGCCTTGGGCGGCATGTTAAAGTTTGGGCTATTTTTATGTTGGCCGTCTTTCAGATAATCATTCACATTCGCACTGGCACTGGTGCAGTTTGCGGCTCCTCTGGTGTCACCGCACCTGAAACCAGCCAATCAGCAGCAGTGCTTGTTTGCATCAAGTTGGTGGCTCTCTCTATGTTGGATTAATGAAAGGCGCCACCCCATTGGTGGTTACGCCGAAATCCTCATACCGGCCTTGCAAGCAGCAATATCCTCTACGCCCTGAGGCCGTACAAGGCATAGCCCCTGCGTTCCAATCATTGTTAGATAAGGGCATTATTGTACCCTGTCCTGATTCATCTTGTAATCCTCCAATCATACCAGTCAAGAAACCGGACGGAACGTGGCGTTTCGTCCAAGACTTGCGCGCTGTTAATGATGCTGTGCATCACCGTTCACCTGTTGTGCCCAACCCTGTTACTATTTTCTCTTTACTTATGAATGGAAACTGCTTGTATGCTCACCGGATGCAGATTCCTGTTTAACTGATTCAGTTGCGCTCCTTCAGTATTTAGCCACCCAAGGCCATAAATGCAGTTTAAAGAAGCTGCAGCTGGTACAACAAACTGTGCAGTATTTAGGCCACACTATTTCTCCTGAAGGCCGCTCATTGGGTGCTGACCGAGTGGCAGCTATTGTAACAATTCCTAAGCCAATCACTAAGAAACAAGTTATGTCTTTCCTAGGAATGACGGGCTACTGCAGACAGTGGATACCTGATTATGCGCATATAGCTCAACCCCTGCAGCAAGACAGCTCATGGCCATGGTTTAACATCACATTACAAAGTGCAACGGACAGAAGAAGCCCTTAAAAGTTTTGAACAACTTAAAACGCCTACCTGGCATGTCCCAGCCTTTCCCAGAGATGACAACAAGCCTTAAGAGCTGTTAAGTAAGAATGGATATTCAGTTGCATTCTCTTTTAAAAAGGAACACCTTTTTGGGTGTTCCTCAATTGGGTTAAGTGGTAATCCATGCCAAGTTACAACAAAGAAAAAGAAGTCTATTCAAACTATTAACACCTGATATGCAACTACCGCAAACATCAATACCAGTGTATCTACCATATAACTTGAGATGCCCTTTAGCACTAAACAGGAGCTTAGAAACAGCTCTCTGCCGGTGACAGCCACATTCATGTATGGCATAGTAACTGCATATGGCAGTAGTGTAACCTAATAGAAAATTAAGGCTACCTTCTGTCACTCAGAAAAGCTTTCGATGGAAGCTTTCGATAACATATAGTTGATGTCACTGAATATCAAGCACGTTTTTTTTCAGTCCAAATCAACAGTTGCCTACATATCTACATATGTAGGCTATAGGTGTATATAGGTCTATATTAAGCTGTGCCAAGTCTATACTACCCAGACTGAAAGTTGTAGCCTACTGTAAATCGCGGCGATAACTGCAACAGTTGTATGATGCGAGTCATGTAGTTAGTGGAGGATGATTCGCATTAAAAATTAGTTAAAGGATCCTGTAGGCTAGTGTTTGCGCAAACATTTAAAATTACGTCAGGTAAACCGAATTACAGCAGCGTAGCCTCTAGTTTCCTTGTGACGCCGAGTAGCCAACACTTTTTTTTTTGTTTGTTTTTTGACAGCTTGCACACAGTATTTTTGAACAGTAGAAAGACGGGTCAATGCTGCATGAGATTTTATTATTGCAAAGGTCTATAAACTGCTCTTGTGCAAAGCCTTCTTAAAGTTAACAGTGAATTAAGTCTCACTTCGCAGCTAAGACCAAACCAACGTGAAGGCAGAACTGCATATAATGGTTAGGCTACATCACACTGGAGTTCGTGTTTAACTTACAGTGGATTCCATCTTTCAGATAACCTGCGGTGAAGGGATATCTTATCGCTCACATAGGTATTAATTTGATGCTTCGCTATGCTTTCCTCTTCTTTTCTTTTCTCGTCCCCGTTCAAGTTGAGTTTTACAGCTCTTCCCATCTCACCCAGAGCACTCATATCCAACGGTGGTTTTTCATAAACCGGTCTTTTTAACAGTTCATTGTCCTCTGGATATCCAACAGTTGGCACTCTTCGTCTACTCGCCACTCCGACTTCTTTTGCATTGTTTCTGTGAAAGATTAAGTAGCCGACAAGAAAAGCGGCAAGAATACAAAGTATCAACTTTGACCGGTTCCGTCGCCCAAATAGTGCCATAGTGTCCCACTTTTCCCTTCTTCACTTCATAGACTTGTCGTAAAGGCCAGCTCCGAATATTCCACTTTCATAGAAATTACAGCAACAGTGTGAATGAACACAAGCTTGTTCATTTCCAAACTGGAAGCGTATTTGACTAAAACAGAACGATTGAAAACTAGTGGGCTACTTCACTAAGTCAGATAAAACTAACAGTGCAAGTAACCGCAGGAAAACTCGAATATCGTTTCAGCAAACAGGGCGCGACAGCTTTTCCTCGTTCCTGCTGAATTTAAATATTTGCAAGTCGACACTGCATTATGCTACCGCGAAACGGGAAGGTACCACAAAAAATAGGTGTGGAGAGAGACAGAGAGGGATTTGTCCGATTAAATTAGCTAGCTGGCTAGCTATTTTAGCACCGATTGAGAAAATCCAGGTCAAATCACAGCGACTTCTCTTCTAGGTTACACAGCAACTTCTCAAGATAATCCACTTTGTGCTCTATGAACTCCCCTCCTTACAGTCGCCATGGCAGAGAAGCAAATACAGTCTTAAACATGCTGTGAATTAAATGATGAGTGTAATTCAACACCTTCTTCCTTTGGACAGAGTCTGCAAGTTTCGTGCGTCCAGGAAGTCTGTATTGTAGAGGGGAGGAGGTTTGAGCTAACGACATATCTTTCATTTTGCAGCAGATAAAACTTCCTCCAAGTTCAGCGGTGTTCTCTTGTTTCCTTCTCGAAGAAGAGGACAACGAGAAACAGTGTCTCAGCATGGGGAGGTGTGGCAACGGACAGTACTTCCATGCATTTCCACTCCTGCAATGCACACTTGCACCGCAGATTAGTTATTTCATTATGACTTTTTCAGTTAAGTACCGTTACACAAACTACCATTTAGCTTCGCGATATTGACTGCTTCCGGGTACGCAACAGGTAGCCTACTAGATTGACGTGTGACGTACTTTATTGTATGTTTTCATGTTTTGGAGTCCAGGGGGGTATTTCACGAAGTAGGATTACTGAGTTAGCTGGATAACTACGCTGAGCAAAAACCTGATTTTGCTTCAGTCTATGTTCGAGATACGGTAGGGTTCCGGTATTTTCTCAGTGCAGTTATCCAGTTAAATCAGTAATCCTGCTTCGTGAAACAGGGCCCAGTTGGCCAAGAACTAGATTCGCTTAAAAACGCCATTTTTTTGGAATCGTTGGTTTAATACATTTTCTGTTTAGTAGGATCATTCATCTTTATTCTCTGTCAAACTTTCCAAAACAGTAACGGCACAGATCGGCATGTGTCAAATAAAGTGACAAATGCGGAAAAATAGCACTCTGGGCTGACAAATAAAGCAATTGTTTTCCACGTGCAAAGGAAATTGAAAATTAATCACCTATACAATTTGCTCTTATTTAAATCACTAGTTGTAGCTGCGATATTACTCTTGTGTGAGCGGGCTATCACCTGTCCTATTCACAACTGGGATAAAGACGAGACTGTCAAATTTAATCTTGGTGAACGTATCAGATTATACACACGTTTTGCAACCCTTTATTACCGAGGCAAAGGTCATGCAGTTGAATGTGTTGGGACTCTTACCAGCTGTTTGTTTCAGCGAATGGGGAAATGAATACAGGGTACTTAAAGCTTAAATAAATATTAGTAAAAGCAACGTGTTCATATACGAATTCATACAATCAAGTGTAAAAAAAAAAATGTTTACTAAAATTAAGATTATTAATAATTGAACTTGCTATCCAATGTAAAATGGTAATATGAGCGACACGCCGTTTGAACGAGTACCCTTATTGTCAAAACTACAAAGAAACAAGGCTACTCAAGTGTTGTGATATGTTCTGGTACGGTACCCCTAGTGTATGGCAGTCCTTCATTAAGTCGCACAGCTGAAAAGTTAACACCTAAATCATAATGCATGAAACCATCAAATGTTAATGCGGGAGATTAATTTTATAGTTGGAGCAGTTTGTGTGGAGAGAGAGGGAGAGAGATGCACTTTCCTTGGAACAGTCCATCTGATATCTTCATTCTCACATCTTTATTCCAAATTTCAGCCACCATTCAAACATTTTACAAAATATGCACTGACAGTGACTGAAATTGTTTAGCAATTTTTGTTTTTACTCTCATATTGGCATTCTTCTCATGCTCAGTTGAATTCATTGGCCTGTTCTATTTCCCAAGTGCTTGTAAGCAGTGCCACTTTCAAAAGACAAAACAGCAGTCTCTGACACCACGAATAGTGTCAGATTGTCCAAACATGTTAACCTGTGAACATGAGAAGCAACCAAACAGAAATACCAAATATGAATATTCTGGAAAACGTGTCACAAAAGTCAGTACTGTGGAACATTCAATATCTCAGACACTAAATATCATGTTCACTAATGTTTGCACGATATCAATTTCCTTTTGTTTCGCGGAAAGGGTGTATATGGATTTTGTTTATTGAGAAATGCTTGATTAAAGCTTTATGCTTTATCTTTACTATACTTAATTTGCTACTTTGTGGGATTCACTGAGGGTATCTGCCACTGTGACAGCAGCACTGAAAACAGAAGGAAACTGAACTAACATTATCATTGTGCAATTCACTACGTGTTCATAATTATCTCACAGAGCTTATAATGCCAAACAAGCAGATCTATTGTGAGGGAAAAATGGAACAACTAAACAACCTCTGGGAAGTAATGTGATTTACTAGCGAAAGAGGTTATTACATAAGGTTTATTAGTCAGGCCATCAATATTTTACAGATCACGCCTGAATTACAAACCAGAAATTTCCGCAAAGTGCAAACCTGTGCACACTGAAGCATGGTCTTCGCTGACGATATGCTGTAGAAAATTGCTCCAACCACAAGATGGCACTGCAATAGCCATTTTGGGATAAAAAGCCAATCACGACCTTGCAATGTTACAGTATGTGCTTCAAGGCCACATTTGTCTATGCTTCTTGTTTACTTTCTTTGTCATCATTTTTTGCTGTTGATAGTTTTGGAAATTAAATACAAGTAGCTCAACAGATGTTTAACTTTACTTTCCTAAGGGGACTTAGTAAATTAACAGGTTTAATAGATGCATTTTGTAACATGGAACAGAAGTTAATCGTCATAACAGTATGGGGCTTGTTTTTATTTTTTTGGTTCAATTTTGCACAGATTCCTTACTCTACCTTGTACAGTTACGTGCAAAACGTATTGGCACAGTGGCGCAACTTTCATTATTTTGGCTGTGTACTCCAGCACATTCAATTTGAAATAAAATATTGATTATGAGGTTAAAGTTCATACTGTCAGGTTTGAGGGTATTTACATCCATATCGGGTGATCAGTGTAGGAAGTACAGCCGTTTTATACGTAATCCCCCATTTTAGGGGGACAAACATAATTGGACAGTTGGCTGCTCAGCTGTTTTTTTTTTTTTTGGCCAGCTGTGCATAATTTCATCATTAGTTAATGTACAAGAAAGCTAACAAAAGGTACAGAGTTGATTCTAGGTGCGAAATTTGCATTTGGAGTCCATTACTGTTGTCTCTGAACATGAGGACCAAATAAGTACCAGAGTCAGTAAAGCACACCATCATGAGGCCGAAATATCTGAATAAATTGATCAGAGCCGGGACATTTGGTGTGTCAAAATCAGCTTTTTGGTACTGTACTTTGAGAAGCCAGAATGTCCCGGTCAGCTTGGCTATAGCAAACAATCTGAAGACCACTCTAGTGGATAATCAAAGAATACTTTCAATTGTGAAAAAAAAAAATTTCAACTGTTGAACAGATCAAGAACACTCTCCAGGATGTAGGCATAGATTTGTCAAAGACAAAGCATAAAAGCATAAAAAGAAGACTACACCAGCATAACCTCAGGGGGTTCACCACAAGGTGCAAACCACTAGTAAGCCTCAAGAACAGAATGACCAAGTTAGTTTGCTAAAGAAAAAATGCATTAAATAAGCTCTAGAGTTCTGGAACAAAATCTTATGTATAGATGAGTATTGCTCTGTCTCAAAGTGGCAGAACTAGGAAAGTGTGAAGAAAGAAAGGAACTACTCATGATCCAAAGCACCCCCTCATCTTTAAAACATGGTGGAGGTAGTGTTATGGCTTGGGCATGTATGGCTGCCACTGGAACTGGCTCACTCGTCTTTATTGATGTGACTGCTGACTGCTGACAGCAGCAGGATGCAATTCTGAAGGGCACAGAATTTGCTCAGATCCAACCAAATGTCTCAAAACCCATTGGATGGTGCCTCACCTGGCAGCAGGACAATGACCCCAAACATACTGCTAAAGCAACCAATGATTATTCAGGGCCATAAAGTGGAATTTTCTTGACTAACCAAGTCAATCACCCATCCTGAATCAACTGAAAATGCATTTCACTTGTTGAAGACAAGACTGAAGGCAAAATGCCCAAGAAAAAAACAGGAACTGAAGATGGCTCCAGTACAGGCCTAGCAGAGCATCACCAGGGAAGATGCCCAGCATCCAATGATGTCTATAGGCCTCAGGCAGTCATTGAATGCAAAGTACTAGATATGACAATTTCAGATTATGTTAATTTGTCTAATTAATTTTTCACCCCTAAAATGGGCGGTGTTTAAAAGGCCAATAATTCCTACAAGGAGCACCCAATATAGATGTAAATACCCTCAGATTAGAGCTGACAGTCTGTACTTTAACCTCACATCCGTTCAGTCATTTCAAATCCAATGTGCTGCAGTACAGAGCCAAAACAACGTTAGTATTTATGGTATATTTCAGATTTTTAAACTACTACTCAAACCCAGAGTAAAGGTCCCTTTTTATGTACCTGTGTTGGCTACTTTCCATACTTTCTATACACACCTGGGGCCAAGTAGCCTTTGTCAGCTAACTTCAGGCCTATGTCTACAAATGCACTTAATGAACATACAGGACATACATCTGCATAGCACATTTTGTGACTACTGTAAACAGTGCACCTGAGGTTTAAACATTGCGCAACCAACTACAGGGCCTGAGTACAACGGCCATTTTCAAAAGTATGAGGGTTCTACACCTTTGTTACTTGGCCTCTTTCACAGTTCCTCAAAATACTTTGTCGCAAAATATGATCAGTGTGATGTGAAAAGTTTGACGTAGCACAAGTCAAAAAATGTGGACGGTCTTTCAATCAGCTTTTATTTCTCCTGGCAAACAGAAGTCATTTGTACTTAATCAGTAGTTTAAATACACACAATCTCCATTTGCACCTTCCCTTTAGGCTCCCTATGCACACACGTGCCACTTAGACACGAGGAAGCGACTCGCCCCACAGGAGTCATTCTCAATGATCCACCAGTTTCCAAGTACAAGTTGACATTTCAAATGCCTTAGTGCAAATAATCACAAAATAAATGCAATTATGTCATTCATTAACGAACTAGTTAAACAGCAGGTTACGTATGCACATAATTGGCACAGCACGTAAGGACATGTAAAGCTTCTGTCATGGTCCTACAGCCTGAACTCACCAATGAAGGCTAAACGAAGGCGTACAGTACGAAGAATGGACAACTCTCACAAAAATAAGCACAACTGGGCATGTGCACGAGCAGCAGAGTAGCTGGTGGAAAACGGTGATGCTGTCGACAGACAAACTGACAGGCTTACCAAACGATCGCGCATGTGCTCATTCATCAACAATCCTCGCAAAGCGATTCACAGGATGTTCCATCTGTAAATCTCAGTGAGTGTCGATAAATCTCCCCAGCCTGTAAAATTAAGAGCGCGCACGCGTTTTTACATTAACATTTTTTTTTTTTAAAACGCCTCCACACTGCCATGTTTACCAATGTGATAACATCACCATTCAGTTTGACAGAAAATAGATTTTTCTTCACACCGTTATTGTACTCTTTGTAAAAGAAAAAAAATGTGCTTCCTATAGGGCATGGATACTCAAATCTGGCCCTCAAATCCAAATCCGACCCGTGTTTTCTTTTCTCCCAGGTAATTAACTGAACAATTAGTGCCACTGATTGGCCAGACTGTATTCACACCCGACTTCCTGTAAAGGAGGGGGGGGGTGGGGGGGCAACCAGCAGTTGTTGCACCTTGAGGACCGTGATTTGAGTAACAGGGCTTTAGGGTTTGCTTACTCAACCCTTTTAAGCCCACATGGAGGCTTCTGTCACGTGGCACCCCGTCAGAACACCAAACGTCAAGCAGTGGTGGATTTCTGCCGCAAGAAAATGTGCATGTGCATGATCAGCACCCGATACGTCATTTGAGCATGCTTATACAATCAAACTGTGTTTTTTTTTTTGACAAACCAAGGCCCTAGAGTTTATATAAAATACAAGGAATGTGCTTTTCGAAAGTAAAATGTTGCCCTAAGTTACAGCTGGATCAGATCCCATCAAATGCAGTGGTTTTCTGGTGAGACACACGGTGACACTGGTGAGACAAAAGCAGGGCTAGCATAGTTCCTTTTGTGTAGTGCACGGGTTGCCATGGCTGAATAACATGGGTTTTACAAAATATATTTCTCTAAAATGTAAAAAATGGAAGCCAGTTTGTTGTCAGTCTCATGGCCAGAGGAACAGTACAGGGAATGCATTCTGGAGAACTGCAATGCGTCTAAAATCAGGTTCAGTCGCAGGCACCATAGATACCTGTGCTCTCTGGCACTTTGGTTAAGGCATTCTTTTAATGAAGTGTCATTTCTGTAAGTACTTTGAATTAGCCCTTACTTACCCCCAACATCATCACGATTTATTGCTTTTATTCCTGTCAAAGAAAACAACATGCTGAAGAAACTACGTCAGACTCGTCTACTCAATCCTCCCGTCGGCCACAGGGTAAAGCAATTCTGATTTTGGTAATCGACTTCCCGAAGAAGTATTTCATATGAACACCGCCCTCGAACCCAGCTCCCCTCTTCTACAATCCATTTTTACCCCCCAGTGGAGACACTGAAAAAATGTAATAATAAAATGTTAAAAACCTTATTTAAACAGAATTTCTCTAAGTGACTGACATCATTTCAAAGAAAAGGGAGGCAAAATTAGCGAAGAGAAGATAGAGATGAAAACTATTCACCATTCCCTGAAACCGACCTCCCAAGCATAATTCAAATAAAACCACAATCTCAACTCTTATATAAAAAAAAAACCAAACAAAGAAGAATCACTGAGGCACTGCGATATCCATATAAAGATACCCGTAGTGCAATAACATTGGAGTACATGCCCATTTCTGATGAAATGAAAGTGGCTCTGCTGATTGGACAGCCTTTTTCCCCTAATCCCCAGTCCTGCTGACATAGTGGCCCACGACGCTGGGCGACCCACATCACACCTGGAGAAATAAATAGAAACGAAAAGACTGATGGAAAGCACTTGGCACTACCGGAGTCGAGACCCCCTTTCGTTATTGCGTTTGCAGGCACTTGGGTGAATTCAGTTCTGTCGCAGAAAGCCCGGAGGCAGGGGGCGCGGGGGCCGATGTGCTTCGAGAGTTCCCTCTCCTCCGTCTTTCTGTCACTCCGTCTTTTCCCTCCCTCCCTCCCTCCCTCCCTCCCTCCTCCGTCGGCCAGGACGGTAATTGCACTTGGGTCCGGGTCTCTCGGCTCCTCCCCCCCTCCGTCACTCGAACGCCCACTTCTGGTTCTTGTCCTCCGGGGAGCACTTGTCCATCCGCACGTCTGTGCGCCCGTCGCCGTGGCGGAAGGCGGTCACGCAGGAGTCCGAGCGCGGGTGGTAGATGCTCCCGTCCTGCGGGGGGAGGGGGGGAAAAAAAACGTCACGCGCGCCATTCCCGAAGGGAGGCGAGACGCTTGCCCCAACTGCTCACAGGGCCAAAATAACCGGGCAGCACCACACTATAAGCAACATGTTTTCTTTCATTTTATTTTACATTTAGACCAGTGGAGTAACAGACAATTAGATTTGGCAGGGATGACCCAGGGAATCAAAGTAGGTTGGGAATGCAGGGAATAGGGTAGCCAATCAGATGCAGGGGAGGTGGGCTGTAGGGATGTTTTTGTTGCGGGAATTTGGCCAGGACACCAGGGTTAGCGGTTACTACTCTCTCTAAAGGTGCACTGGGATCTTTAACCACCGCAGTCGGGCCCCGAGTTTAATGTCTCACACGAAGAAAGGCTCCTTCATCATCGTTACTCTGCCAGGTCACTGGGTTTTCTGTTGAGTCCAGAGGTCAGATTGCTCCCAACTGGATCCGCCAACATCTCTTCCAGCGGCAACTTCGTTTTCCCAGGTCGTCTCTTACCCAAGCGCTAAACAAGCCCACAGGATCAGCCACCCGGGAGCCCTCTTACCTCTAAATATCCACTGAACCTATCTTTGAGAACCCGACGAGAGGGTGATATCTGTAAATCGCAGTTCATTTGTAACGCCGTGCGTATCCCTAACGCTCTTATAGAGCGCGTGTCACCCTGTGATGAGCGGCGCACTCACCGACTGGAACATCCAGATGAGTCCGGAAGGCACCGGAACTCCGTCGTGCGGGCAGTACTTCATGCCAATGTAGGTCTGGCCCTCCTCCACTTCCGCACAGATCTCAGTGACCGAATTAAAGCGGATTTCCTTCTTCGATGTGTACTCGAAATACTGTGCGGGGGGGAAAAAAAAAGGGTCGGTGCACTTTAAAGACTGCAGCATTAAAATATTTTGTATTAGGCGTTAATTGGAACAACATACCGCGCTACAAACCTTTAGATTAAACCTTCAAATTGCATTCATGAAAGGCAATGGTGACTACGCTAAAATAAAGGACCCCATAAAGCAATACATTCTTAATACGTGCAGACGTGCAAGTCAAACTCAGAAATGGCCCATTTCATTTGTAATTGCTGCATGTATAAACAACATCAAAAAGGAAGACATATTTTGTACGTACTGTTCTTCAGTACTGTAATAATACATATCACACCCTTTATGACGCAATCATGTTCCAGTCCAAAGAAGATGCGGGGGGAATTTAAAACAGCTGAGAAATGAACATAAACCTACATACACGTGTTTACCCTTGGGTAGTGCTGCCGGCGTTTCAGCCAATTTTGAAATCCCCATTGATAACTAGCAAATGTCAAGGCCTATCAACCAGCAGCAACCATTTTGGGTCGATGGGCTCCCGAAGGAGCGGTAAACCAAAAGAAAAACACAGATGGATGTGTGTGTGTGACAAAAAAAAGCATTTGTATTGTGTCGTTCGCTCCATTTACTCATTAATATTGCTGAATTTGAGCTGAGTTGGTTAGCCAGAAGCCTCCACTGTGCTGGCAGAGCAACTGCTCCCCTTCCATTGTTCCCATTATTAATGCCGTCTTTTATGACATCACAAGAGCCATCCTTCGCTTGCTTTAAAGAGTGAGTCAACACAAGGCAGAAGCCTCCCTATGGGTTGAGGACTGCCACACCTAAATCAGTGATGTCAAAGTAGGTCTTTTTCCACTGACAGCTGACACAAATACCGGTAATGATTTACCGGTATTTGCTGATTGGGTGAGCCACACGTTGGCAATGCTTTTTAATGACTGGAAAATTATCATTGCACTATATCGCCCAGCCCTAATTCAAAGCCGTATCTCTGATCTGTAAAAAAGGGCTAAAACAGGACCTTAAAAATAACCATTAAATTTCAGAGTGTGTGAATAGAATTTTACTGTTTTTACGCTTTTCCGATCCAGTATGATGAGTAGTTCTGTGTGATATCAAATGTGACCGATATCTTTGGATGTGTTAGCTGGATTTTTAGGGATTTTTCCACCCAGCTGAACGGCCCCCCAAACCTCTGTGTGGAGGAGTAGCCCGGGCCAAAGCTGCCCCCACCATTCGCTCTCTTTAAGTCTCATGTATCTTTAAAAGGGCTAATAGGGTCTATAAAGAGGCTCGGCCCGATTCTCACTGATCCAGGCAGTACAGATCATTCACTCCATTCAGGCCTCATGTATCTTTTAAACGGATCTAAGTTCTATAAAGAGGTGACGGGGGGTTCCTGTTACACCCAGGATGTGGACACGCTGTTTCTTTCATCAATGAGTAAACCGTAACACAGGCCAAGAGGTACACGTGCGTCATACACTTGTCATCAGAGCTGCCATTAAATATACATTCAAAGGCCACTGAATTCATCTTGGGCAAACACGCTCCTGATCTAAAAGATGACAAACTACCTGGCGCTGTGTGGCGGAAACGGCATTGCTCAGACACTGGCAGCCGTAACCCCGGACAGACAGACGGAAGTCTTAAGCGCTCGTGCTTGTCACTTCCTGAGTAACCGGGAACACATCACGCCTGTGTAACCAGATACCACCGCGTGACCCTCCGAGAAACTTCTCAATCCCTCAGAGCCGCACGGTCGCGAACGCATCGTATGGAAATTTGAGTCACCTGGTTGCCGCCCTGGCCGTGGCAGCCGAAGAGAGACAGGTGAGCCCCCGTGGGGTTGTGCTCCGGGGCGTTGTAGTCCAGGCACTCCGAGTGGACCCCAGAGCTGCGCACCTGGGGGGAGGAGGGGGAGAGGGGCGGTCACACAGAGCGCTGGGGAGGCGTGGCACTGCAGGACGGGGGCGTGGCACTGCAGGACGGGGAGGGGGAGGGGCGTGGCACTGCAGGACGGGGGGAGAGGGAGGGGGCAGGTGTGGCCCTGCAGGAGGGGCGTGGCACTGCAGGGATCGGGGAGGCGTGGCACTGCAGGACGGGGGAGGGGAGAGGGCGGGCCTGAGGCAGGGGCAGCCCTGCAGGAGGGGGGAGGCGTGGCACTGCAGGAGGGGGGGGTGGGAGGCGTGGCACTGCAGGACGGGGGGAGGGGCCACTCACAGCTCCGTGCCAGCCGGGCCGGTCCTCGGGGACGTGCAGGCCCGGGTAGATGTTTTTCAGGTACCACTCGAAGTTCTGGCATTTCAGCTTCTCCCTGAGGGCGAGCCTCTCTGAGATGTCCCCGTACGATTCCTGCAGGGGAGGAGGGTGGAGAACATCTTTATTAGGCCTAAAAGCATGTACTGCACCAGGGCATCTGGCTCCAGGCACAAAATGTCCCAAGGACAACGAGTCAATAATATTGCATGTACGTGCGTGTTTTCTTTCTCTCTCTCTTACACATTTAGGCGAGCTAGGCCTTTCCCCTTATCCTCCCCCCTGCCAATCATACCAGGGAGGAACTGTCTCTGACATCATGCTTCCTGAGACTCTCTGAGCATATGCCAGATAAAGACTCAATGATTATTTCTGATTTAGAGCTTGTTTTTGTGACATTGAGGGTTAGAGGTCGACGTGTGCTACTTTCAATATTCACAATTATACGATTAAACAATACCAATACTTTGTTAAATTTTACATCAATAAAATTGAAATATATGCTCAAGTTCCACGGTTCAAATTCTACTGCTGTAAAATCATGCTCTGACCCTTTAGGAGTGGACCACACTCCTGATTGACACGCGCTATTTGGTTGTGTCTGATGCACTAATTTATAGTTTGATCAAAGATCCCCAGCATTAATAATGAAATTTTCAGGCAGAGGACACGGCGACACACGAAACTCCCACACGGCCGGCCAACAGAATGAACCTGAGAACCTCGGCACATCCTGATCCCCTTACATCACCCACACCGACGGTGGCTTCTCGGATCCAGCCACAGAGACCCGTTACCAGAGTGACACTGTCCTCGGGATCCCCACTGGAAACCAACACGTATGTGTGAGAGCGGGACAGAGCTCTGATGTCACGCTCCGTTTCGGCTGGACCGGTCTGCAGGGACTCTGGGGGGCGGCCCGTTACCTTTCGGGCCGGGGGGTTCCGGTTGTAGAAGTGCTGCTTGTAGGTGTCCATCCACACCTCGGCGGCCCGGACCGTGTTCTGGAGGAAGTTGGGCCGGGCGTAGGGGGCTTTCTTCGGGAAGACGTGACCCACGTGGGAGCAGGGGTGGACTTCCAGGGATCCGCCGCACTGCCACACCTGGGAGGTGGGGACCAATCGCGAACGAGCGTTCGTCAGATCTGGAGAGCGGCAGTCTCAGCCTGTTTTTAGCTCGACACTCCCGAGTATTGGACTGGCTCTTCCTACCTGACGGGAGTGGTCCTCAACATACTACACGCTATGTGAAGCACACAGCCATCAAGGTGCTACATATAACAAAAACCAGACAGCTGAATTTCCAAAAATGATTTAGCCCCTATGTTAGCGAATTATTCTTCCAGAACACCTCTTTTATCTCTTGTTGAATTTATACACTGCAAAAACATCTTCACAATTGTTTCAGTCTTGTACTGAGACTTAAGATATTTTCTCTCAAGTAGAAAATATTTGCGTGCTTAAGTTAGTCTCTTTACAAGTGATATCTTCTTAACCCATTGACAAATCGTGAAATTAGTCGCCTCATTGGCAATATTTTTTGTCTTATATAGCAAAATATTTATAGAGATAAGTCTAAATATAAGACTGAAAAATCCTTGTTGAGATTGACTTATTTTTTGGTTTTTGCATTGTAGGATTAGCTTTGCAGGTTTATTTCCAAATATTTTCAGAGGTGTGTATGCCCAGAATTACTGCTTTATCATATAGTCATCTTGACAGGTTTTTATTACTCCAAGATCATGATTTTCATACATTCAACAATTCTGCCGATTTTACAGAAATTCACCGTCCTTACACATCCTCCATTAAGGGCAAGCCTCCAAGGAGTGATGCTATCATTATAAATAAGTGATAAGGCCATATTAGTACCGATCATCGTGTATCCAGACAATTTTGAGAACACAGGATTCTGTAGCTTGCATTTTACAATTCTTGCCATTTTTGTTCTTATCTCGGATGCCCTTGGTGGATTGGTGGTAAACCAATCCACACAGCATTAAAAATGAATGTAAGTTTAAAGTCTCCAAAAAAAGTATTTCATTTCCTCATCTATAAAACATCAGTCCAACACTCCAGAGGACACCCTATCTTTCCTCGGTGTTCACAAAAAAGGATACAGAAATAAATATATAAAAATCTATACCGGGCTGAATGGCAGGGTCAGCTGGTAAAATGCCACCAATGAGACACTTGTGCAGTACTATCAAAAGGTTCACTTGTGACGGCACTCTTGAACTCGCACCAGGCCAGCTCACAGGGAAAATGTGTGGCAGACCAAGTGAACACTAGTGAACACGAGTTCCAGGGGGTCACAACTCACCCTAAAGGAGAGCTCCAGATTCTCTCCGCCCCACACCTCCATGCCCATGTCATAGGTTCCCAGGAATTCAAAGTAGGACTTGCTCACAGCAAACAGGCCTCCTGCCATGGTGGGAGACCTGAAGGTAGAGCACAGGATCGTGATGTCATGAGAGCACTGGATCATGATGTCATGAGAGCACGAGTTTGTGATGTCATGACAGCACGGGATCATAATGTCATGAGAGCACGAGATCATGATGCCACAAGAGCACTGGATCGTGATGTCATGGGAGCACGAGATTGTGATGCCACGAGAGCACGGGATCGTGTTGTAATGAGAGCATGTGATTGTGATGTCATGAGAGCACGGGATCGTGATGTCACGAGAGCACGGGATCGTGTTGTAATGAGAGCATGTGATTGTGATGTCATGAGAGCACGGAATCGTGATGTCATGAGAGCACTGGATCATGATGTCATGAGAGCACGGGATCATGATGTCATGAGAGCACTGGATCATAATGTCATGAGAGCACGGGATCGTGATGTCACGTGAGCACGGGATCATGATGTCATGATCATGATCACGGATTCTCTGGCGGTGCCGTACCCACCTGATGGGGTCAATGCGTGAAGTTCGCCTCTGCCGGTCCACCTCGGGCACCGCGTGCCACTGGAACGTCAGCCTCCAGTCGAACCCGCCAACCATCGGCTCGTCCGTCTGCATGTAGTACTCGAAGGTGTTCCAGTCGATGGTGTCTATCACGGGGCACACTATGGTGCTTTCGTCTTCATTAATCCTGCCAGGGAAAGACCCAAATCTCCGTTACGAGAGACTTCAGTTTGAGTTATCGGAGGCACTGCTCTCCATCGGCCGTGTGACCTGTACTGTGCTCGCAGTGGAAGTGAGCGGATCGAAGAACTGGGAGGAGCCCGGTGAGAGAAAACGGCGGCCCACCTCTGTAGCAGCGGCTCGATCCAGCCGGGGACGCACTCGCAGTGGCAGTCCAGGAAGGTGAGGACGTCCCCGGTGGCGAAGGTGGCGCCGATGAGCCGCGCCCGGACCAGCCCTTCCCTCTTCTTGGTGCGGACGAGGCGAACCCGCTCCAGACCGCTGATGTACTGCGCCAGCTGGGACTTCAGATAGGCTGCAATTCACACGGTTGCCGTGAGCGACGGCTTTTGCATTGGCATACCTCCGCGGTCGTCCCCCCTGCCGCCCCCCTCCCAGCGGCGCCATTACGGCCAGGCCCTGAAAGCTTGTTCCTGAGCCCCCGTCTGGGGCACCCCCTGGCTTCACTGAGGAGCAGCTCACAGAGTCACGCCGACTGTGTGAGCCGCTCGTCTAGGTGTGTCCGAAATCCCAGCAGCTGCACGAGGCCGCGGACGAGGAAACAGTTTCCTATGAGGTCACTGGGCGCCGGGGCAGCGAGCATCAGGGTGTAACGTCTGGGATAGAGGACTGGGACAGAGACCAAAACCCTGCGCGAAGATGATTAATAGTCCAGAGATGCATAAACAGGGAGAGGAAAGCTTGAGTGCTTTTCTCCTTCGCCCTCAATAGGGCAATCGGAAAACAAGGCAGGATGAAACGCTGCCGTCGCGTCGTTCTGCGAAGCCTGGCGTTTAGGTTATCGATGAGGTCACGCCGTTATCATAGCCTGAGGACGGTGAAATTAAAGTTCAGTCTGGAACGCTACGAGGGATTTGCAGCGCAGGGAGACGAAGGGTTAAAACGGGGGCGGGGGACGTGCAAACGAGGCACGGACAACGGTGCCACAGATGCTCTACGTGCCAACCAGATGGTCAGCTCCTGTGAATGCATTTCACTTCTATCTTCTCAATTCAGAATAAAAACGTACACTGAACTCTACTAAAATGTGAGGCACTTTAGTAGAGTTATCAGGCCAATGTTAGGAATGCAGAGTTGACCATCTGGTTAGCGTAGACAAGCTTCCCCACCATGAGTCCCTTTCAGCCTCTTTCAAAACAGCAGTCACAGAAATCAAAGCGGTGCTCCACACAGAACGCCGGGCTGCGGGTGCAGAGAGCGGCCCACCTTTCTCGCTGAAGTCGTCGATCAGGATGATCTCCTTCAGCAGAACAGCGGGCGTGGCCTCCAGCACGCTGTGGATGGTCCTCAGCAGCGTGGACCACGCCTCGTTGTAAAACGCAATCACCACCGACGTCGTGGGCAGACTGCGGTAGTTAAATTTTTTCGCTCTACATCTGTGGCGGAACAAATGGGGGAAAAAAATCATGAAGACTTCAACCGGTATCTGAAGTACAAACTAAAATAACTTATGCGATTGTATTCAAAAGTAACCATTTAGGGGGTCGGCCACCAAACTGGAACTCTCTTGGTGTTGTCAGTATTCTTCTTCTTCACTAGCATCCACTGCTATCTCCAATTCACCCAAAATTCTGAAAATATGACTGGCTGGTAGAGACTCATACCAAACCTTCCCTCAGTAGCAGTTCCCAAACACATATGGCAGTGCAATAAGAAATCAATTGAAAATAATTTTTCAAAAATAAATATAAAAATTACACATAAACATTACCATTGGCTTTGGCTTCTGAAATTTTGTAAATCTATTCCTCTGCTTACTGACAGTTTAAACTGTATTAATTCAGCTGAAAAGATTATTCTCTCTCAATGATCCCCTCTTTGAAAAACACAAAAAAATGATCCAATTCTCCAAACAATTATTTTGAATTGCCCCAAACATGGTCTTAGGCCTACATTAGGTTTGTTCATTTCTGAATATTAAGTGAAACAACATGGCAGCCGCAAGAAAATAAAATGGCACTAATTACCATGCCATATGCAAATGTCCACTTTATTCACTGTTGTCAAGTCTGTGTCAGGCTTACTGCCACAAGCAGAACAATACACACATATTTCATTCAGCTCCCCAAGAACCTCACCAAGAACCACCACACACACACACACACAAACTGGAATGAAGGATCCCTGAGGCGTTCTTTCTCCGGTTTGCTCATTCAAAGTTCAGCAACATTGCAACTATAATCACTTCAACTTGAAGGTATGCCTGAAGGATAATAAATCCTCAATAAAGCATAGAGATAATTATTTTTTTACTTTTTGAAATCATTAGAACTATTCAGGTCATTATAGTAAGCCATCGGTATGTCTCTTAATGGTAAACTGAGAGCTCAGAATTACATTAAATTACATAATTCTACTTTAATTATAATTCAACTTTGAGATAAGAACATTTCCAAGTCATTAACAAAATCCCTGTCAGTTTCAACAAAAGTAATTTCAGGTATTTAATGTAAGTTTGAATTTCCCCTTGGCAATGCACTACTATTGCCAAGTATCCCATTACAAAACAAAAATGGTTCAAATTGCCTCAGTGAATCACCTAATTAACAGAAATATAGCTTATAAGCATGTGGTCTGCAACACCAAGCCAAGTTTCTAAGCACAGACTTAGAAACTTGGACAAAAAGACAAAAGAAGATGCATCAAATTAAAGAGAACAAAAATATGAACCCTATGCTTTTAATAGTTTGGAGAGCTGACATTCATATCTATTGCCTTTTGGGTGTAGTCTAATGACAAGATGCACATAACAAACTGCATCCAATGGGTGTACCAAGTAGCTGGTGGATACTGGTATATTGTGTCCCTAATAGTCATTGTTCGAGATGCCATTGCTGTCTCAGTTTCACTTTGTTTAACTTGACTTTGGGTGCATCATAATATTATTTGTGCTGACAAACTTTCTCTAATGAGTTCCTGGTATAACTGCATGTGCCCCGGTGCCGTTTATACAAAGTCTTCGAGTGAAAAGATTCGAGTGACTACAGTGATTCCTTGAGGAGTGAAACGTTTTCTCAGAATTCAAGGACGAATCAAACAATGTTGGCAGGTTTCACTGTGGCCGATTTGCATGAAAGTACACTAGAAATTCAACTAAATGGCGATCAGTCACCGTTAAAACCACACGTCACTGAGAACAGCCAACATCCCTGATTCTGAGCGATTCTGAAGCCCGAGAGCCAACAATCCCATAATATATTTTCACACTGTTTATAAACAAAGGCCTCTCCCTTTGAACCAAATCAATGATACTCTTAAATGACCCTTTTAAAGTATAGGAGCAAATAACACTGGTCAGAGTGGAACTGCCTTCTGGGAAATGGTTGGCACTGGGCTTACACAACCTCAGGAAGGATGCAGAGGACTCTGGGATCTAGATAGTCAGCGTGACGTGAAAGGAGGCGGACGCCACGTCATTTTAATTGACACTGGTCCCATTCTTCGCACACCGCAGTTCAAGACAATATTTACTGCAAGCCTCTGGGGCTTAACTACAAAGGCTTTCTTTGTGGAAAACAGGGGAACCAAACCCTGAGGGCTGACAACAGGCTGTAAACATCTTGCCAAACCAGACACTTCGCTTCCCGTAACAAAAAAGGACCTCTAATCCTATTAACCAAAGGCCACATCAGGAGTTGCTTGACTTGGTTCATAAACTGTGTATGAAATCCCCTGGAACGTTTTTATCAGGCTTCTCACTGATGCAGGGCCTGCCAAAAATTCTTGTGTTTGTCAAAAAGGTTTTGCTGCCCGTTATAATAGTCTGTGGAATGAAAGTTTCAGCGTAGAACAATAGGCACCTGCGGTTTACTCTTGGATTGGATGAACAACTTCGGACCACTGGTAAGCTTTCAGACAAGCACAGCAGTCTCCACTAGGCAAGTGATGAACATGTTTCCATTTATGTGGGTACACTCTTAACTGTCTTATCAGTTAAGTGTTGGAAACATAAAACACACATTTTTCAGCCTGTTATTGGTAGTATGTTTATACTGACCACTGGATGGATGGATGTATGGATGGAGGGAAGGAGGGACAGAGATCAAAGTGGTCTTATTGCAAACAAATGAGTGATGTGTCAGTGATACGTATCAGCACAGATCAGAGTAGATGATCTGGGTGTGGCATCGACTTAAATGAGATGTTTTCGCAAGCCCTTCCTACTTGAGACACTGATAGTTCATCTCAAATAAATCATATGAACATATAGTATGCCACATGCACACCTGTGGTACACACAAAATGTAGAAAATGTCATGCATATGACAAATGCAAAATGTCACATGTATGTTACACTGATGCAATTAAAAATAGGAAGACAATTTCTGGGGCGACATAGCTCAGGAGGTAAGACCGATTGTCTGGCAGTCGGAGGGTTGCCGGTTCAAACCCCGCCCTGGGCGTGTCGAAGTGTCCTTGAGCAAGACACCTAACCCCTAACTGCTCCGGAGAATGAGAGGCAGCAATTGTAAAGCGCTTTGGATAAAAGCGCTATATAAATGCAGTCCATTTACCATTTACCAATTTCACATTTCAAAGTTTCTTTAATGCTCCCAGCTAGGGCTGGGCGATGTAATGAATATTAATATAATATTGGATATAATTTTTAAGGTGGTACAAAATTAAGCTACACAGATTATTGCACTGAGCTGACACTGTGTGATTTAACGCCGGTGTACTCACTCCTGCATCCTGTTGTCCAGGATGTGGCGGTGCAGGGAGATCCGGTCGCTGACGTAGATGTTGATGGCGTAGCGCTCGACCGACTCGTCCTCCAGCTTCTTCTGCTCGGGGTCGAGGGTCAGGTGGGTGGCCTTGCCCCACTCCCCCGGCGCGTTGGAATCGGCAGGGGGCTTGAGGTAGACGGGCCTGGCCAGCTGCTCCCGGCTCTCCTCCGCGTCGGAGAACTGCCTCTCCCGGAGGCTCCGCCCGCCGCCGTCCTCCTCCGAGCCCGGGGAGGACGTCCCCGAGCGCTCCAGCAGGAAGTACGCCAGCAACATGACCGACAGGAGCAGGCAGGCCTTCGCCAGGAGGCCCAGCCTCCGAGACAAGCGCACCCTCATCGCCGCGGCAACGTCTCACGCGCCCCCTACAGGACGGGAGCAAAAGAGACGGGCTTGTGGACAAGGAGCAAAAAGCACCAGGACAAACCTCAACTGAGAGGAGATCCAAGATGTGACTTTCACTACCATACTGCCTAACTATCAACACCAAACATGGTCAGCACTAGTGCTTACAGTAAATTAGCATGTACTGAAGGCAGCTGAATGCTGGAGATATTAATCACCATGAGAGTAATCACATTAGGGTACCGCCCTGCCACATATCTGTCTTATGATGTGTTAGTAAACATCCAAATGTCAGAGGCTATGTGACATACTCCCAGGAGAAAACATCATCACTGATATCTGTTGGATGTTCATAAGACAGCCAATCAGGAGCAAGATAGTACAGCTTCTGTGTGATCACGTGATGCGTTTTCTTCTGACGGACTTGACCGCCTGCTTCTTCTGCTCGGGCTCGAGGGTCAGCTGGGTGGCCTTCCCCAACTCTCCTGGGGCGGCAATGACAGTTAGCAAAGCTTCCATTCAATGCGAATGGACGCGCTATGGATTGTGGGTAGTTTTTCTACAAAGGAGTACTCAGCCTGTTACCGGCTGAATGGAAGTGAACTGCGTAAACCCCGAAAATGGTTAAGACGTCTTTCATTCACATTTTTTTTCTTTATGCATAAAAAAATCCTGTCGGCCTAAATGTATGGTGAATCGAGAGGCGTGACAACTAACATTTATCTAGCTAAAAAAGTGGTTTTGACATGCTGTTACACTTTCGGCACCGAGACGTTTCCACAACAATAGACCGCAGCACACAGCACCTCGTTTTATCAAGTCAGGACCTGAGCTGCAAAACGCAACAAATGTACTAAAACGCTAAGCTAGCGCTGCTGAATGGTGTTACGCAATCACGCATCGCATCTGCTCCTGTCGACATATCTCCTCATTTCATCACGGTATCTGATATCGGTGATGTTTTCGTTTTCCCCCCCAGAAGCACTGCACATGGGTTGTTTACTACCGCATCAGGTATGATTAAAGAAAAGAAGCTGAAAGGTTGCCAAATTGCATAGGCTAGTCTTATGCTTAAAAAAACAGGATTAGATATATTGTGCAATCCTATTCACCATGAATGTTGTTTATAAATACAATAGTAAATTATTTAAGTCTTTATTTAAGTTTTTAATTAGCTAATTCAATCATAGCATTTCTTATGTACTCCTAAAAACCACTAAGCTGCCAAATCCCAACACAGACAGCAGCCTATTCATTTCAACAGCTAAAGCCTTAGAAGTAAACAAACAGGGACTTCAGTGCAAATATCTAGGGCATGGCAGCTGACTAATCATACCTTCCATACACCCAAGACAGACACAAATCCTCAAATATCCTCACAGAAATTGGCCACGAAAAATTATTCATTAGTCTGAGCAAATGTTCCATTTATAAAATTCAACATATTCCAACAACTGTCATTTTAATTATCTTCTTGGCTAACATTTCTCATAATCCACTGTGAATGATGGATACAATTGGTTTACTTGGCTTGAAACTGTAGGCTTACATTTTTAAGTGGCAAAGAAATACATTTGTGTCCCTGAGAATCTCTAAAATATAACAAAACTAAATAAATGTCAAAATGTAACAAAACTAATTTCAGATTAACATTGTCTTGTCACATTGAGACAGCAACACACTCCTGGTCCTCAAAAATCAGTTAAAAAACAGCATAAGCCAAAGTTTCACCACTCTGTGCCAGGGGTTCACAAGCACTTTGTTAGACCGGGTGCACATTCTCCTCCTCACAGTATCACATTACCAACAATTAATTATAGCAGGTTATAAATATTTACATCCCTTTTCTTTCTGAAAGCAGTCACGGTTGATCTAAAATGGCAAACTATGATATGGACACCGTGACACCCTTGCATTTGTTCTTCCTCTTTTCAATTACACACAGAAGTTGGGGGCAGAGTCTCTGGTGTGTTTTGCTGTGCTGTACGTCTACAGGCATGAGATTCTTTTTCAGCTTTGAGAGTACAGCCAGCCCTTTCAAAGCCCTGGGCACATGCCAAGATCTAGAAGTCCTGATGTATCGAGTGAAAGGCCGACAGACAAAAAGTCTATTTATTATGAATCAATCACACCTTCCACTCTCAGCTAAACAGCCTGCAGAAACGCTTTAGCACTACTGGACCGAGCAAGAATCCAGAAATGAAGCCCAGGCCTGTTAGAGCAGACCGTGTGTTCTAGCCTATGTCTTGTGGCAGGTGTCAGAGGGGGTTGGCTCTGACATATTTGTTGTCGTACCAATAGGACCATCCATAATGGAAACAACAAAAGATGTAAGATTTAATGGCATTGTGATCTGTGAGAGGACTGAAGCAGGGTTATCTAGATCTAGCTGTTTTGTTTTTTTTTTTTTTTTTTTGAAAAGGTAACTGTAGCGAAGATGATGCAGGCAGCTTTGATGCCAAGTAAATCATACTGTGGAATTTTCTTCAACTTGTTTCTCTCACTGACAAAATCTTTAGTGACCAGAGACTGCATGGAATTCCTTAATCCCTCCTTTAATCAGGGTATTTTCACAGAATTGTATTCTGAAGCAGGCTGAACGTCATCTTCAGGAGGAGAAAAGCTTTCACGGTGGCTATCGTAATAAACACAACACCTGACAGAACAAATCACAGTCCTTCACGTCAAGGGAGGAAAGAATCACCCCATGTTAGAAATGTTTCTTTTGCAATAAGCTGTCAAATTATAACAGAGCATGTATCATATGCGTCTGGTAACACGTCAAAGCGCCACAGTAAGCTCTTAGGCTCAGACCGTACAGGCCTACAGCCAATGAGCAAGACCTGCATTCAGTGTGTGCAGCCGGGGGACTTCAGGCTACAAATGAAATCATCTCTGTTAAGCAGCAACGCCAGGAACATGAACACAGGCGATTATCTGCTTCTGACGCTGCCTGGCGACTGAATCACGGACAATGGCTCACGGTTTAAAAGCTCAACGCTCTCAGACGGAGAACGTTCTCCTGAGTCAAACGGCACGACGGGGGAGGACCGCCCGCGCGTTCGCGAGGCGTGACGTAACCCTCCTGCAACCTCTCTCCAACCCCGGAGGGGAGGATCGCTCCTCTGTCGCCCGCTCGACCCGCTGGCGCTTTCTCTTCGGCTCTCCTAGGTCCAACGCGGAAAAATGTCTTCCCTGCCCGTGCTTGCAAAGTTTCAGCAGTTCAGCGACTGTTTATCTGCATCATTATTTTGCCGCAGCACACTCAAAAAAAAATCCTGGACGACACCCAACTGGTGAAATAACATCGCACAGCCAGACAATTTGATAACAACGCTTTGTTGTGAGCTACTGGGGAAAATAAAATATGCCCCTAAATTCAAACAAATAAATAGTAAAGTAGGCCTAACTGTATGCACTCAAAAAACTCTTAGTGACATATGCTGCTGACAAACTTTAATAAGGATATAACTTTGCTTACAAGCTCGTTTGCTGCAATACTTAGCAAGCGAAGTAGCATGCAACTAAATAATGTTGTACGTGCAACAATACACAGGTTTCCGGACAGTACTACCCTCTCCTTCAATTCAATACAAAACAAGCAGAGGTGAAGAAGCAATGGTTAACCAGACTAACGCTAGGCCTATGTCACAGATGAAGACACCAAATTATTTATGATGGCTGTGTATCTTTGCGCGGTTTGTGGGTGGCCGATGTGCACGGCGCTTTTGTGGCTCTGAAATAATTATTTTGCCCACAGTTTCCTGCTTTGTGTAGGAGGGAGGTTTGACTAAGGGCCTAATTACACTTCAGAAGCGCACTTTAAAACAACCGTCAGTCATTGTTAGCATTCCACTGATATTACCATACAGGCTACAAAATATGAACTTCAAGACCTAGTTCTTGGCTGTAGTATTCCTTCCCATTTAACAAAAAATTATACCAAATATTCAGCCAAGGTATCCAAAAATAATGTTCATTTAATAGACTTAATAACTTGCATTACAGAATTTATATTTTTCTCTCAGTGTAGAAAGTTGTTATTTTTGGTGAACTGTATCTTGTTAAATGACAAACTGGCAGTATCTTTCGCAGTAGCTTCATAAGAGGCAACTTCACCCTTTGAGAGCTCCTTTATTGTTTCCCAATTAAGAATTCCCAATCGTATTCAAGGGACCATTCTCATCAGTGCGATGTCCTCCAAAGATTCGGGGAAGCACGATCTAGAATGTTCTCCAGAAACTGTGTAGTCTCCTGCCTCTGCTTTTCTGACTCCGTAGGTCAGCTGGGAAGTCGTTTCCCTGGAGGGGAAGACTAGCAATGCAGCTTGAGCAGGACGATGCCTAACTGACCAGAGGAGTCCAGAATACACCATGAGGCAAGGAACACCTTGTTGATTGAGCCCCTCCCTCCACAGACGGCACTATGGGCAACTCCAGACAACTGTGCCCAGGGTTGCTGGCCAATCAGCGCTCATACGGTTAGGATCTGATTCCAGACCTTGGGGCAAGTCGGGGCAGAGAATGAGTACTATAGTTACTTGCCACCGCTAAGTTTAACTGAAGTTAGGTTTCTTTCAAAACAAAATCACAAAATCACATTCACATTCCAATACATCAAGGTTATACAAGTGCCCAATCTTTGTTTCAAACAAAACCAATTAAACATAAATAAATAAATAAATAAATAAATAAATAAATAAATAAATAAATACAATTGCGCCTACTCAGTTGTATAGAAGGAGGTGGCATTACTAGGACATGCACTTTTAGATTATGCAGACCACCAAGTGCTGCAGAGTACATGGAGCAATCATGAAGGAAAACAATTACCAGAAGCAACACTATAATACATCACTACCTAAGAGTAGCCTTACCCTGGGTCATGTTTAGCTTTGCACTAAATATAAACTACACAAATGCAAAGAAGGGGAAAAAAAAACAGATGGAGAACCAGCCATTACGCCAGCACTCGGCTGTGTTTTGAGTTCCCGTAGGCCAGTTCCTTCTTTATCCTTACAGGAAGGTAAACAAAGCCAGAAATAGGCCTACCATTTCCATATCTGTTTACTAACTTTATAATCCAGGTTTCTCCTGTCATTTAAGGCATGAACTTTGCAGCAGAAATCACCAAAGAAAATCAACAACAATGTGAGAGAAAATGAGGAATTATTGCCCTCTCTGAAAGTAGGCTGCCCTCCCCATACTGTTAAAAACAGCAGCTGCCTTTTCTAACTTATTAAAAGAAAGGGGGCAGACGATATCCTGCGTGTGAATTGTGCTGTCGACTGCGAAGCGCAAAGCTAGCAGCCTGCAACTAGATATCAATCTTCACTGCAAAATCTTTAAGATAGGAAAAGATAGCAGTCTAAAATACTGTAATCCAACTCCTGCTGTCACAGAATTATCTTCATAATAGGTTTACATCTATTGTTTTTCCTAAAAGGCCTGGATGAGTATCATTGTAAGCAAAGCCTGCAAGAAAGACTCCCACACTAACTGCATAGCTCAACAGAGAAACAACAGACTCCATCCTGAACAGGCCATTCACACATGCAAACAGACCTCCCCCAACAACTTTCCATTACTCACTTGGATAGAAGTAAGCTACATTTTTCATTCTGTTAGAACCACAGCAAGTTACAAAAATGCATAACACACACTGCTTCCATCTAGGGTTGGATGATAAAGAAAACTTGAAATTACTACAATACATTTGCCAGCCCTAACTCCATCTTGATAAAACTCAAATTAAGCCAACAAATAGGTAAGAATTCAATCGAAAGGAACTCCCAGTCAAAAACACTTCCAAAACAACAAATCAAAAAAATTTCAAATAGCTAGGCTACTTCCAGTACTTTGATAACAAGAGAACATTATTTTAAAATCTGTGTCAAGCAAATAATTTCCCCTATTTAATCAATTATATTTCTATTACATTTTTGACATTTCCATTAGCATGACAATAATATCAAATCTATTAAGCAAATTCATTTAATATAAAAGGTGCACTATTACTCAGTCTATTCAAGTAGTTGATGATACAAGCTATTTCTGTTGAACGTCTTGTGCAAAGCTCAAAAGGTACATCAACTTGCTTGCACATATCCTGTTGCTATATTTTAGATACAATGGCCACATGCACTTTGTGTGCCCTAACTGCGTGCATCTAATATGCAACATATTCCTGCAAGCAGTGGGGGTGTTCGTTTTCATGCGGGTCCCAGTAGTTTCTGAAAAGAGGCAAGTGTCGGTGTCATGTTCTCAGTTTCTGTCTTTGAAAAGATACGCCTTAAAGTGAGAGGGATGGAGGTAGGGAAGACCTTGAAAGGGAACTGAAAAAGCAGATGGAATAAATAGTGGAGACTTACTCCAAATGTGAATTACAGCAGTCAGCTGATAAAAAGTGGCTACATTCAGCTGTCCTGGTGAACTACTTTAAATCGGTATGCATAGCTCAGGGTGAAGGTCAGTTGAGGTGAAATTCTGATTTACTCAATAAAACATTTACATTGGCAGTGCAGCACACTGTGTAATACTACATACGCGCTTATATCTGGAAAGGATTCAGGATTATCAAACAAGTCTACACTAGACCAGTGTTTCGCTCTTGGCGTTCCCTGGCAACATTTTCAAATTGTTTTTTTTTTTTAAACTATACCCAAGATAATACACTATATATGATGTGATTGTTCAGACACTTTGGCCCTAGAAAAGGTCATGCTAATAATAATCATTACAATAATTTGTGGCGGTTTGACTCAATTAGGCTATATAAAGGTCAACAAGAAAACAAGTCCTCAAAGCCACATTTTCAGAGATCACATTTAAGACACTTCATTGCACTCCGATATCAATGCACAAGATTGAGAATATCCATTTGATTATTCTAGCTAACCTGAGACCTCATGACTCAAAGACGTGAGGCAAACATTGCACAGAAACAGACTTCCGACAACAAATATGAATTTACAAAGAGGGATTCTCAGGCCTTTAAATACAACGTTTGCAACCACAGGGATCCAAGAGGGCTCTTGTCCCTCTGTGTGCATAAAGATATTCCAAGCATTAGCTAAGATACATACACTAAGAGACAATATTCTTTCGTGACATTTCACGTACTTATACTACGATGTGTACCAGAACCAATATAAGCGAGTGTAGAGCAGTGGTTCTCAAACTCAGTTGTGGAGAACCCATGTATGCTGGTTTCGGTTTCCAACCAAAATTCCAATACAGAAATTTAAAGAGCTGTTCATGTTTCTTAAAGTGCTTTTCATGTTTAGAGGGAGTATTTACCCTCTTAAGACACATTACGTCAGAAATTGCTATGCATGCTTTTTGCGCTAAATTGCAAAGGAGTACATAAAGAGGTTTAAGAAAATGAACTGATCAAATAAAAGACTCGGGTTAATCAACTGGCTCGTAACTGATGAAAGTGTAGACGCCTGGACAATAAACGAACCTTTTTCCCAGTTGGGAGTCTGACCGTGTTAAACGACACGTGGGCTAGTAGGGCTACACCAGTAACAGGTGGCTACCGCTTAACTGACGTGGGGACAATAAAACATGCATTTTGCCACAGTAACTCAAACGAGATGGACTTGACTAACCTGTTATGGATTCACACATTCACTTATTCTTCAGACATGACAAATGACATTATCTATTATTACAAGTGTATCCCCCAAAGTGTAATTTTCATTAAGAAAACTGATAACCACCGAGCTACTTAGTTTAACTTGAAATAACATTTCAGCTTGGTAAACAAGAACTACTATGACAAGTTAGATAATGCTGGTAGCTAGTACATTACAGGCAGTCTATAAAGCTAACATTAGATTTGAAGCCAATTCGCAAGTATGTTGACAGATAAAGTTAATCATTTAAATACGTATTAACTAGCTAGATAATTTGCGATTAAACCACCACATACAGTAGCGAGTTCGTTAACCTAAGAAAAGAGCAGTTTCCTTAGCTATCTTCAGTTAACTAATGCTACTTCCCTGAAAATCTACTCACAATAGTCGCTAATGCTAACGTTAGATAAATTCTCAAATTAACCACGTTAGCAATATAGGCTAGCTACCCAACTCGTTTCAGCACTGAGTTGCTAGTGAGCCAATAATTTCTGTAACAGAATAACATCGTCTAAATAATTTCGTCGGGATTGTTCTTACCTAGCTACGAGCTACATTCCGCAAATCCACGTAAAATTTCGATTTCAGTTATCTGTGAAATCGCACGATACCAGACTGGATTTGTGGCTTGCTAGCTCCAAATATCAGCATAACCACATCATCCTCCACGTTGACTGGAAATGTTTAGCTAGCTAGACAGCTAGTGCAGCTAACGTTATTGTTCTTCTGCTGCCCGGCGAGGGTCTGTTTGTTCAGGCTCAACTTGGTGAATTGTATGCGCTGTTCCGGGTCTGTCGTTGCAGCAAACGTTACTAGGTACGTACGCGACGTAAGGGATTAATAGACTGCGAATGTGGTGTTTTTGTTCTTGCAAACCAATTTGGGTGCGTCTTCTAATGTACCCCGCTATATCTTTTTTGTCCCCTTGGTCCCTAAAAAGTTTTGACTCGCTAGTTCCCTATAAATTAGCCACGTGACCAGAGTATGGTGGGATACGTCGGACATTGGACACGGTTCACGTTTGATATAATAAGCATTACAGTAATGACGTCTCAAATTTTTGGTTCATTCAGGGGGCCTTCACTTTCTCATAGTACAATGTTCAGTGTTCATTAACTCTAATATCGATTATCATGGACCTAATCAGTGTAAAATGTACTCTATCAGAGTTGATTTCACGCTGAGTAGCCTACTTGCTGTGTAGGATACATGCAATATCCAGCTTACTGGGTGCTTTCAGTGTTGTTCACAGATGAAATTGAACTGAAAAAGATGACAGTTGACTAAAATTTAGTTTTATTCATGCATAGGTCTATAACATAAGGGTATGTATAATTTCCTTTCCTGTCGCTTATGCCCTAACAGGAGCTCCTGTGTCAACATATTAATACATGTGCTGTAGGAATGCAAACATATTCATACATGCATCCTAGCAATGCCTCCTGCACACACATATTCATACATGGACCCTTAGAATGTCTCCTGTATGCATGTATTTATACACAGACCCTTAGAATACCTCCTGCACAGACATATTTATGCACAGACCCCAAGAATGCCTCCTGCACAGACATATTCATGCACAAACCCTAAGAATGCCTCCTGCACACACACATGATACATCCAGAGGATCATTAGACCCCACACACCAGCATATTCATGCACAGACCCCAAGAATGCCTCCTGCACAGACATATTCATGCACAAACCCTAAAAATGCCTCCTGCACACACACGATACATCCAGAGGATCATCAGACCCCACACGCCAGCCAGACCTCTCCGTTCTGCCACGGACGCTTGGCACCTCCCCCTCTTTGTGTCTGTACTTCCAGTTCGCGTCTGCTGTCTGTCCTGGCCCCTCGCTGGTGGAATGACCTTCCCGTGGCGGTCAGAACAGCAGAGAATCTGACTACCTTCAAGCGCAGACTAAAGACTCATCT